>NC_061111.1:162105518-162178513 GCF_002878395.1 Capsicum annuum | reverse complement strand
TAACTGATATCTATACATGTACACTGCAATAAATATCATAATAATGCAAAAAATATGAACATGTAGGCCATAAGGTTTAACTAAATAAAGAATATGGTAAAATAATATCCATATGGGTGAAAGATACCTAAAATAACTGAAAACTGAATTAAATCTGAACTAAATCTGAAAGCCTCTAAACACTGTCTGAATAAGGAGTTGAAGGAACATGTCTCCAACTAACTCTGTAAACTAATAGCTAACTGAAATAATAAATGAATAAATCAACTCATATCATCCTCGAATAAAGAGGACTCACTGCAACTCTGTATACTAAAATGCGACTGCTACTGCTGGTCTGGAGCTCGTGTCTCTGAACCTATGGTGTAACATAAAGAGAAAGCACCATAGCGCAAATATGTCAATACAACTGGAGTACTGAGTATACGAGTGAGGTAGGCTAAACATATTTAGGGTTTCATGTAAACAATGCTAACTAACTGACTGATACGAACGTGAGAGTACAAATATATATACATAGTAACTGAGATCACGAATGCGTGATAGCTAAATCTGTACGTTAATACATAGTTTACTGATAATTGATCATGACTGATACTGTAGTTTTGAATACATGGATGACTGTGTCTGACAGTCCTGCATCTGATGGAACTATTGAGTTCCATACTATAACTGAATTTGACTGTATTTGGCAGTCCTGGTATACTGATATCTGAAGAACTACCTGAGTTCTGTTACTGAGATTGAGCCTGAAACTGTGGGAGGTAGTTGTTTAACCGAAATGCCCCAATAATGCATATAGCTAAGTTGGGGTCCAATCTCAGCCCCAACTTGAGGGGTGTCAATACCACGCCACTGGTAAGGACAGTTGTGAGTGACCCTCAACTGGCAGGTACTCAAATGAGAATGGTGGGAACCCTAAACTGACAGGTTACGCCACCTCATCATCCCTAGTCTGATAGGTTAAGATGTCTCAACCTACGCTGGCTACATAGTTCTGGAACACAAGGATGACTACTAAGAATCACACCCTAAAATGGCAGGTGAGTTCCTATCCTTGGGTTCACTCGGTACTAACTTCTACTCCCATCTGAAGGGACTGAACATGATTTAATTGACTATACATGGACTGAGTAACTAACTTCCATTGACTGACGGAATAGCACTACTATCTGAGATTTTGCTGAGATCATAAGATTTCAGAGGTTTCCCGAGTCACATGACTGACTGAGTTCTATAGATCATGTCTTGACCGAGATTATCGAGGTAACGTGACTTGGCTCTAGGCACAC
This sequence comes from Capsicum annuum, assembly GCF_002878395.1. Classification (NCBI taxonomy): domain Eukaryota; kingdom Viridiplantae; phylum Streptophyta; class Magnoliopsida; order Solanales; family Solanaceae; genus Capsicum; species Capsicum annuum. The sequence continues at coordinate 162,177,221 of NC_061111.1, read as the reverse complement.
AACTATATTTTTTTCGGGTACGAATACCCCCAGGACTAGATGGAAGGAAACTGACACATATGACATAACTTGATCACAAGATTTGAGTCCACAATTCATAATATCTTACATAAAGGATTTCATACTAAGCATGGTTATCAACAATGTATTGCATAGAAAGGATTTCATGTCACATGGATGTACTTGCACAACCTTAATATCACGTTCACTGCATAATCATACTAGGAACACATATCAATAGCATGGAAGTTCATGTGGAATCATCTTAAGAGTTGACATAGCTTGTCATTTAAATACTATGGGGTCATGGGAACATGATTTTTAGCATTCTAGGCATTTTAACAAACACCTTGCATGCACACTTTGGGGTATAGATTTTCTCAACAATTTTAATCATCTTGAACCACCCAAATTCATGGGTTTTAACTACAAACATGCATACATCATGTAAGTCAACTTAAATTAATATCTTGAAGCTTAAACAATGATCATTAACATGAACAACATCACATAACAATAAGGAAATCAAATTTTCTCATTTAAAAGCATGGTTCTTGAACTCTATGAACGAAAGAGGTCTATAGATGAACACTACGCATACCTGACTCAGGGTTCTTGACGTTTTGAACTTGAAGGGTTTGAAGTCCTTTGATTCTTGAAAAGGATTGGGTCTTATTCTTGCAGATTAAATTTAGAGAGAAACTCTAGTTTTTGTTTGTGAAATAATAATGAGCATAGTGGTTGAATTCGAACTTATCTGGGTATATATAGGCGAGTGATAAGTGACTAAAATACCCCTATTAAAATGACTTGGAAATAAACTGAACGTGGCGTGTGACAGCCCGACTGACGGTCTTTCAGACACTTGAAGGTCCGTTACTTAGCCCGTCAGATGTAGATAAAAAATGGGGTTCACTGGATAAGAGTTGATGGCCTGGATGACGGTCCGTCACAACTTTGATGATCCATCAACTCGTCTGTCAGTCCTTATCTAGTACGTGGCTCAACTGCCTTGGCTATGATGGTCAAATTGGTGGTGTGTTACTTATGTGGCGGTCTGTCAACTTGGCCGTCATACCTAGGCGTTTCCGATAGTTCCAAGCAAAACGTCCATAACTTCCTCGTCTGATGTCGGATTTGGACAAAATTGGTACTGTTGGAAAGCTAACTCAATTTCTCACGTGATAGAAAGTGAAAATCTCAAAAATACCACGTGTAAAAAGATAGGTTTTTATTTTAAAGTAAGTCCTAGCATCCTTTAGATGATTTCTAGCTAGAAAAAAGGCATGGGTATTTCGATATCTCCCCCTTGAGAACATTCATCCTCGAATGGAACTGACTGAGAGGGGAAGCAATAATCCAAACATGAGTAGCTAGAGCATGATCTTATAACTGACAAACTGAATGTGTTATACTGAACGTGCATATTTGATGTACGCGTAACTGATTCATGAATGCATGACTAAGGTCCTCGCAATGAGAATGCATATCTGATGCATAATTATTTACTGGACTGATACATGTATGCATGACTGAATATGCAATGGTACTTGATACCAAATTTTTGATGTAACATGAACACGAAACGAAATATCAAGTTGTATTGAATGAAGAACGTGAAACTTAATAAGCTTAAGGAGGACTGTTACCTTGAGCTAGAGGTGAGGGTACTTGGTACGCATATCTGCTTCTGCTTCCCAAGTAGCTCCCTCAACGGACTGAATTTGCCAAAGAACTTTGACTAGAAGGACTTCTTTGTTCCTCAGCTTATGAATCAGATAGTTTAAAATTTCGACTGGAATCTCTTCATAAGAGAGGCTGTCCTGAACATCAATGTTCTAAATAGGGACTACAACTGCTGGGTCACCTATGTACTTCTTGAGCAAAGAGACATGGAAGACCAGATGTACTGAGGCTATATCTAAAGGCAATCTGAGTTTATAAGCTACCTTGCCGAAACGATTGAGACTCCTGAAGGGACCAACATAGCGGGGACTGAGTTTCTCTTTCTTGCCGAACCTCTTCACTCCCTTCATGTAAGAGATTTTGAGATAGACATAGTCATTGACCTCGAACTCAATATCCTTTCTACGAACATCTGTGTAAGATTTTTATCAGCTCTGAGCTGCCCGAAGTCTCTCTCTAATCAACTGAACTTTCTCTAAGGTATAAAATACCAAGTCAGGACTGATGATTGAGGCCTCACTAACTTCGAACCAACCGACTGGAGATCTACACCTCCTACCATAGAGAGCTTCGAATGGAGCCATCTGAATACTGGGATGATAACTATTGTTGAATGCAAATTCAATCAAGGGAAAGTGGTCGTCCCAACTTTACTTGAAATCAATTTCACATGCCTTTAGCATATCTTCAAGAGTCTGAATGGTCCTCTCTGCTTGGCCATCTTTCTGAGGATGAAATGTTGTACTGAGATAGACTTAGGTACCAAGACCCTTTTGGAATGCTTTCCAAAAGTAAGAGGTAAACTGTGTACCTCTGTTTGAGATGATAGATAATGTAACACCGTGTAATCTGACCAACTCCCTGATATAGAGTTTGGCGTAATCCTCAGCTGAATAAGAGGTACTAACTGGAAGGAAATAAGTTGACTTGGTCATTCTGTCTACAATAACCCAAACTGAATCATGCTAATGATGACTTCGAGGCAAACCCATCACGAAATCCATGTTTACTTTTTTCCATTTCCAAGTAGGAATGGTGAACTCCTGCATGGACCCACTAGGTTTCTGATGATCTATCTTAACCTGCTTACATATAGAGCACTTAGCCACAAACTCTGCAACATCTCTTTTCATCCCACTCCCCCAATAGATCTCCCGCAAGTTGTGGTACATCTTAGTGGCCCCTGGATGAATAGAGTATCGTGCACTATGCGCCTCTGCAAGAATTTGCTGCCTCAAGTCATCTACACCTGGAATACACAGACAACCCTGACAATGAAGAATACCATCTCCCTATTGGGAGAAAGCCTCTACTTTCTGATTCTGAATTGACTCTTTTAGCTTGACAAGGCTGGGATCCCTGTCTTGATTTTCTTTCACCTCAAAAACTATAGATGACTTTAAACTACTCTGAACACATACACCACCCTCTGAAGAGTCGACTAAGCAAATGCCTAGTCTGGCAAGATGATGAATTTTCTGGGATATCTTCTTCTTACCATCCTTTACGTGAGAAACACTACTCATGGAGAGTCTACTGAGAGCATCAAACACAACGTTGTCCTTGCCTGGATGATAAAAACACTCATGTCATAATCTTTCAAAAGCTCCAATCACCTTCCCTGACAAAGATTGAGATCTTTCTGAGAAAAGACATACTGGAGACTCTTATGATCTGTGAAGACATCTACATGAACTCTGTATATAGAATACCTCCAAATCTTTAAGACAAATACTACGGCTGCTAACTCAAGATCATGAGTAGGATAATTCTTCTCATGGGGCTTTAGCTGTCTGGAGACATAGGCTATGACCTTACCATGCTGCATGAGGACACAACCTAAATCCACTCTGGATGCATCACAATAGACTACAAAACCATCTGAACCATCTGGAAGAGTTAAAACATGGGCTGAGGTGAGTTGAATTTTCAACTCTTGAAAACTCTTCTCGCAAAAATCTGACCACGGAAACTTAACCTTCTTCTGAGTCAATCTGGACATAGGAGATGCAATAGAAGAAAATCCCTCGACAAAGCGTCTATAATAGCTAGCCAAACCCAGAAAACTCCTGATATTTGATGGAGAGACAGGGCGAGGCTAGTTTCTTACCGCTTCGGTCTTCTAAGGATCTACTCTAATGCCATCACTGAAAAATAATATGGCCAAGAAATACTACTGATCTTAGCCAAAATTCACACTTACTGAACTTGGAGAACAACTGATGATCTTTGAGAGTCTAAAGAACAATTCTAAGATGGTCTGAATGATCACGCTTTGTGCGAGAAGAGACCAAAATATCATCTATGAAGACTATGACGAACATGTTCAAGTACTGATTCAACACCCGATTAATCAAGTCCATGAAAGCTGCAGGGGCATTGGTAAGACCAAAGGATATGACTAAAAATTTAAAGTGACCATACCGAGTACGAAAAACTATCTTCGAGATGTCACATTATCTAACTTTGAGCTGATGATAGCCTGATCTGAGGTCTATCTTGGAGAAATAACTGGCACCCTAAAGTTAATTAAACACGTCATCTATTCTAGGAAGTGGATACCTGTTCTTGATCGTGACTTTGTTGAGCTGCTGATAATCAATACACATCCTGAGAGATCCGTCTTTCTTGCGCATGAATAAGACTGGTGCACCCTATGGGGATACAATGGTCATGATGAATCCCTTATATAAGAGATCCTTCAAATGATTTTTTAGTTTCTTGAGTTCTGTTGGTGTCATTCTGTATGGCAGAATAGAGATAGGCTGAGTATCTGGGAGAAGGTCTAAGCCGAAGTCTATTTCCATTTCAGGAGGAATGCCTGGAAAATCTTCAGGAAAGACATCTGAATATTCATTAACCACTGGGACTGATTTGAGATTGGGATATTCGGAATTGGAATCCTTTACATGCTTGAAATGATATGCATACCCCCTTGAAATTATTTTCCTTACCAGAAGGTAAGAAACAAGCTGACCCCTGAAAGATGAAGTACTACCCTTCCACTCTAGGATGGGCTCATTTGGGAACTGAAATTGAACTATCCGGGTCTTGCATCCACTGTGGTATAGCAGGAATCAAGCCAATCTACACTGAGAATGACATCAAAATCAGTCATCTCTAATTCGACTAAATCTGCTGACGTAGATTTCTGAAATATCATAACCGGGCAGTTCCTGTATACCCACCAGGCTATGATGGTTTTTCCCACTGGGGTAGAGACTGAAAAGGGCTCTGCTAAAATTTCAGGACTAATTTCGAAATCACTTGCTGTGTACGGAGTAACAAAAGACAAGGATGTGCCTGGATCTAGCAAAGTATAAACATGAACATGGAAAATATGTAACGTAATAGTAACGACATCAGAGAATTTTCCTGATCCTACCGATTCTGAAGAGCATAGATTCTGTTTGGGCATTGCCCACTAGTAGAACTGGAAGTGGCACCTTGCTAGTTCGGGCGACCGAACTGAGCTGTGGGATGATTTTACTGACCCTAATAACTGGACTGAGGACAATCTCTGACTCTATGGCCTGGCTTGCCACAACCGAAACAAACATTACTACCGGCTCTACAAATACCTTGGTGGTTCTTACCACAAGTTTGACATAGGGGATTAGTTTGGGCATTGCTGACACTGCCCTGAGATTTAGAGCTGGGTGCTCTATCTCTGAACTTAAGAGCTGGAGCACTGGCTGAAGAATGAACTGGAGCTAATAACTTGGGACAAAATTGGGAAGAATTTTCTCCCTCTGATTTGGGATGAGTAAAACTGAAACTGCTTGATCTTGCCCTCTTATTCTTCCTCTCCCTGGCCCTAACCTTTTGCTCCTCTATTTGTTGAGCATGGGTCATGAGCCTGGATAAAGTCATATCATTGTTCAGCATAGCAAATCTACACTCATTTACCATACTATTATTCACTCTTGACACGAACTTGTTCATCTTAGCCCTGTTGTCTGCAACCACATAAGGGGCATATCTGGCTAGCTGAGTAAATTTGAAAGAACACTCCCTAACCGTCATACTTCCCTGCCTGAGGTTGATAAACTCAAGAACTTTGTCATTCCTCAGCTCTTGGGGAAAGAATCTGTCTAAGAAAGCCAGGACAAATTCCTCCCACTCTATAGGACCTGCATCCTCTAACCTCTCAGACTTTTACTATTTGTACCAAGTATGAGCAACATCCTATAACTGGTATGTGGCTAACTGACGCTCTGAACAGAAGTAACTCTCGTGATGTCAATGACCTTCTGGACTTGGTCAATGAACTCCTGAGGGTCTTCATCAGACTTAGACCCGAAGAAAGATAGAGGGTTCATTCAGGTGAAGTCCCGAATTCTAGCTGCTGCGGAATTAGCCGCTGGATTGGCTGGAATAACTGGTGGCCGTCCATTCTATGCATCCATAGACTGAGCAAGTGTTATGAATGCGGCTCTAAACTCCGCATGAGAAACATGCTTGCCCAAAGGGTCTTCGGGCTGACGAACTGGCTGGTTTCTTCTCTTTGGAGGCATATTCTGAAATAAGAGAAAAATGGATTAGACTGAGAGTTTAACTTGAGATTATGCTCACTAGGACGACATGAATACTGAAAGAAGGAAAACTGTTCCTAAAACATCTCATAGCCTTTGGCACATAAATCTGGCGCGCAACACACCCATGCACAAGACTCTACTAGATGCGGCTTTCAGACTTCGTAGGACTCTATTGAACCTTAGGCTCTGATACTAAGTTTGTAACACCCCAATTTTCTGAACCAAAATGCTACACGGTGCTTATGACCCAAAAGGACCTTAAGCTAACCTATGACTGATATCTGTACCTGTACACTACAATATATATCATAATAATGCAAAACAACTGAAAACTGAATCAAATCTGAACTAAATCTGAAAGCCTCTAAACACTGTCTGAATAAGGAATTGAAGGAACATGTATCCAATAACTCCGTAAACTGATAGCTAACAGAAATAATAAATGAATAAATCAACTCATATCGTCCTCGAATGAAGAGAACTCACTGCAACTTTGTACACTGGAATGCAATTACTACTGCTGGTCTGGAACTCGTGTCTCTGAACCTATGGTGTAACATAAAGAGAAAGGACCATAGCACGAATGTGTCAGTATAACTGGAGAACTGAGTATACGAGTGAGGTAGGCTGAATATAAATAGGGTTACATGCATGAACAATGCTAACTAACTGACTGATATGAACGTGAGAGTGCAAATATGCATACATAGAAACTAAGATCACGAATGCATGATAGCTAAATATGTACGCTAATACATAATTTACTGATAACTGATCATGACTGATACTGTAGTTTTGAATACATGGATGACTGTGTCTGACAGTCCTGCATCTGATGGAACTATCTGAGTTTCATACTATAACTGAATTTGACTGTATTGGGTAATCTTGGTATACTAATATCTGAAGAACTATCTGAGTTCTATTAGTGAGACTGAGCTTGAAACTATGGGAGGTAGTTGTTTAACCGACATGCCCTAATAATTTATATAGCTAAGTTGGGGTCTAATCTCAGCCCCAACTGGAGGGGTATCAATACCGCGCCACTGGTAAGGACAGTTGTGAGTGACCCTCAACTGGCAGGTACTCAAATGAGAATGGTGGGAACCCTAAACTGATAGGTTAAGCCACCTCATCAACCCTAGTCTGACAGGTTAAGATATCTCAACCTACGCTGGCTATGTAGTTCTGGAACACAAGAATGACTACTAAGAATCACACCCTAAACTGACAGGTGAGTTTCCATCCTTGGGTTCACTCGGTGCTAACTTCTACTCCCATCTGAAGAGACTGAACATGATTTAATTGACTGTACATGGACTGAGTAACTGACTTCCGTTGACTGACAGAATAGCACTACTATCTGAGATTTTGCTGAGATCATGAGATTTCGGAAGTTTCCTGAGTCACATGACTGACTGAGTTCTATAGATCATGGCTTGACTGAGATTATAGGGGTAACATGACTTGGCTCTAGACACACAACTATATTTTTTTTAGGCACGAATACCTCCAGGACTCGATGGAAGAAAACTGACACATATGACATAACTTGATCACAAGATTTGAGTCCACAATTGATAATATCGTACATAAGGGATTTCATACTAAGCATGGTTATCAACAATGTATTGCATGGAAAGGATTTCATGTGACATGGAAGTACTTGCACAACCTTAATATCATGTTCATTGCATAATCATACTAGTAATACATATCAATAGCATGGAAGTTAATGTGGAATCATCTTAAGAGTTGACATAGATTGTCATTTAAATACTATGGAGTCATGGGAACATGATTTTTAGCATTCTAGGCATTTTAACAAACACCTTGCATGCACACTTTGGGGCATAGGTTTTCTCAATAATTTTAATCATCTTGAATCACCCAAATTCATAAGTTTTAACTACAAGCATGCATAAATCATGGAAGTCAACTTAAATTAATATCTTGAAGCTTAAACAATGATCATTAACATGAACAACATCACATAACAACAAGAAAATCAAAGTTTCTCATTTAAAAGCATGGTTCTTAAACTCTATGAACGAAAGAGGTCGATAGATGAACACTACGCATACCTGACTCAAGGTTCTTGACGTTTTTGAACTTGAAGGGTTTGAAATTCTTTGATTTTTGAAGAGGATTGGGTCTTGTTCTTGGAGATTAAATTTAGAGAGAAACCCTAGTTTTTTTTTTGTAAAATAATAATGAGCATAATGGCTGAATTCGGACTTATCTGGGTATATGTAGGCAAGTGATAAGTGATCAAAATACCCCTGTTAAAATAACCTGAAAATAAAATGAACGTGGAGTATGACGGTCCGACTGACGATCCGTCAGACACTTGACGGTCCGTCACTTAGCCTGTCAGGCGTGGACTAGAAATGGGGTTCACTGGATAAGAGTTGATGGCCTGGATAACGGTCCATCACAACTTTGATGATCCGTCAACTCGTTCGTCAGTCCTTATCCAGTACGTGGCTCAACTGCCTTGGCTGTGACGGTCAAAGTGGCGGTCCGTCAACTTGGCCGTCATACCTGGGCTTTTCCAACAGTTCCAAGTAAAACGTCTATAACTTCCTCGTCTGATGTCAGATTCGGACAAAATTGGTATCGTTGGAAAGCTAACTCAATTTCTCACGTGATAGAAAGTGAAAATCTCAAAAATACCAGGTGTACAAAGATAGGTTTGCATTTTAAAGTAAGTCTTAGCATCCTTGAGATGATTTCTAGCTAGGAAAAAGGCACGAGTATTACACCATTGTTCTAGATAAAATAGCTTAATCATGGAAATATTCTGAGAGTAGTGTTTCTTTGGTGTACTTTGAAAGAGGCTTCATATGATTTTGCTACTAATGTCTTACTTTCTGGTTTATGACCACTTATGTTTCTATTATTCTTTTACCCTGTGCATGTCCCAACGTTTACCTAATCTTATAAATGGTATTTCTTTGTCTTTTTCCCTTTTGTTATTTTCTTTTGGACCTGTTTTAGATGAAAAAAATGAAGCAGAATAGTCATTAATGATGCTACAATATGCCAGAAAAATAAGTAGTTTAAAGTGGTAAAAATCATGTATTTTCACCTTTCTACCATGAATTATGTTGCTCGCTTTCTCCAAAATGATGTCGCACCAATTTCGAATCTTCCAAAATGCTCTACTTTTGGAGGTCCCAGCGGTAATTTAGAGAGTCCGAGCAAACATTAAACTTGTCGACTGTAGGAATCATAAGCTAAAGGAAAAAAATAGTGGTTTGAATTATCCATAGACAAGAATCATCTCCGTAAAAAATGATGGTTTGATCACAGAGACCTTTAAGTGTGTACTAATTCTCGATAATTTGATTTGGTTTGATCACTAACTGTGCATTTTTTCCATTTACACTTTTGATATCATTGCTTTTGATTTTTGGTTAACATGTGACATAGCACATTGTAAATTGTTGCTGGACTATTTTGTTTTTCGTTTAAGTTAACGTCTCACTTGGTATTGATGAAATCTAGAATTTATCATTGGAGAAGCGCAGTGGAAATAAATGCTACATGTTAGCTACAAGGCCACTTGCAATTGTTTGGGCTGACACACCTAGGTACTGGAGATGGATGTCCCTTCCTGATTAACAATTTTTCGATTAACAATTTCAATTGACAAGAAATTTTTATTATAGGGTAGCGAACAAGAATAAATACACTCCTCTACCACTTTCTTATATTTTAACAATTTTTTTTTAACATGTTTTAGTTTTTTCATACTGAAATAGGCAACTATTGAAGGTGATGTTGCAACACAACACCCAAAGAAGAAGACGTTTTAGAAGTTCAATTCAGAAAAGCCAGTCTTAGTTCTCCACTACTGTCTTCAACAAAATGTTGTTTCTACAACCAACCAACAATGTACCACTCTTGTACCAATAACTTTCAGCTTTGGCACTTTTTGTACCAACAAATGGTTATATGTAGTACTTTCACAAGCTAACAACATAACAATGTGCCCGTTTGAAAGAGATTATAATTTGGTCAAAATAGATTATAATCTCTTTTTAGCTTAAAAGGGTGTTTGGCAAATTTTAAAATAGCTTAAAAAAAGTTGTTTTTGTCCTTTTTAAAGCTAAAAACAATAAGCTCCAAATGGGAGCTTATTTTTTTTCAAATTATAATCTATTCTCCATTGACCAAATAAATGACTTTAATTTAAATCATTTTAGCAATGAAAATTAATAATATTAATTAGAGGGAATGCTAATTAAGTGCTAATTAATGCTTTCTTCGTGAACTAACGATTCAGTGAATTAACGTTTCAGTGAATTTTAACTAATTAATAATTTTTTTTCATGATTCAGTGAAAACATTTAGCCTACCCCGCTAATCTAATTTTGAAAAGCCATCAACTTATTAAACCATCAAACTAATTATTTAAGAATGGTTAATTTAAGAATAATAAAATCTATTATTAAACCATCAACTAACGATTCGGTGAATTTAAGAATAATAAAACCATCAATTTACGAAGAAACCCAATTCACTGAATCGTTAATTAATAATTTAATTATTAATTGAAGACAAAATTAAGAATAATAAAACCATCATTTACGAAGAAATAATTTTGTTTAAAGATATTTTCTTAATAGTAAATAGTAATATATTTCTTCCACTTCAACTTATATAATGTAGGTGGATCGGATATGGAAATTAAAAAATATGAAAAATTTGCAATGTTTTAAAGTATTTTTAAATAGAAAAATATTTTTATGAATTTTTGTCAAATACGTAAAATTCAACATGACAAATATTAATAGCCTCCTTAAATAATTTCAACTCTATAGCAATAAAAATTAATAATAATCAACTCTATATATTATTAACAGCTATTAGGGTATTTCAGTCATTTTAACAACAAAAGTGCTTAAAAGCATTATTTACCAAATATATCAATAACTTTTTTTTCAGTTTCAACACTTTTATCCAAACACTTAATTGCTTATTTTTAAAATAAGTTCAGCACTTTCAAAAGTACTTTTAAAGAACTTTTTTTCAGCCGTTTTTTTTCAGCCTATCCAAACGGGCTCAATGTAATCTTTGTTCCACATATTATGAAGCATAACTCTTTGTACCACATATTATGAAACATAACTGTTTTATCTGCCATCATATTTTTGCCCGTGCCATGGATCCACTAGTTATTTCAAGAAGTTAACAAAAATAATATAGTATTTTAATTTTTTTACAAATAAATTAGATATATTTAAAAAATATTTTAATTATTATTATTATTATTTTATCTAAAATTTCAAACAGTCAAAAAATAATAATTAAAAAAAGGAATAAAAGATTTATCAATTCGTTATTTACATAAATGCTAATATATCAATTCAAAACTTACACAAATTTAACCGACAAAATGTTACTGAAGTAAACATATACTTAAGCAACAATTAAAATTTAGAAAAATAAATGCTAATATATCAATTCAAAACTTACACAAATTTAACCGACAAAATGTTACTGAAGTAAACATATACTTAAGCAACAATTAAAATTTAGAAAATGGCGGAATTATAAAAGAACAAAAATTTTTAAAGGATCACAACACAAATACATGGCTAAGAAAACAATTATTTCAAAATGAATTCGTCAAAGTAATTATTTTATATTTATCCAACTCAATTATAAATGTATTTTCTTTTGTTGGTTTGATTCTAGCTTTAAAGTACATATATAGACTCATGTATCCACATTTCAAAAAATGAATGTAGCCTCTCGCCTTTGTTGGTTGTGCCTCAGGTTAAAATTTAGTGAAAATTATCCCATATATACTTATTAGATAGTTTATTGCAATTTATAATACTATTTTTTTATTAATTATTAAATTGTATTTTTAATTGTAAATTATAACAGATTTAAGCATTATTTATTTATTTATTTTTATTTAAAAATTTCTTTTTAGATTTAGTCTTATATTTATCCTAACACTCATATTTATTTATTAAAATATCAATAACCTAGATTACCGCATTAAATGTGTAAGTTTTAACTTTTTTAGAAAAACTTTTCATATATTTTACATTTTAATATATAATATTATTCTCTATGTATCCTAATAGGTTTTATATTTATCTTTTAGATAACATTAGTATAGGTTAACATGAAGTCTTAAAAATGTAGGGTTTAACTATTTGTTGATTTCTGTATATTCTTTTTACTATCTCAAGTAGTTTTTTTAAAATATATTTCAACTATATTTCTTAGTGTATATATTTAATATGTTTATTGCTTTTGTGATTGTGAAATCATAATCAATTTGTTGGAAGAATAGTAATTTAACTTTGTATTTTTATATATGAATTTGATATGTTTATTAATTTTTTTATTTTTTTAAAATTTTAAAAAGTTTATTGAATTTTTTTTCAAGTGTATATTTTCTATATTTTTTTATATGTTTTTTATGTTTGTTAGTCATCTTAAACAATTATTATTTGATGTATCCCGTGAAATGCTCATGATATTTTCTAAAACTTGAATGAATATCTATTCTTTAAAATATTATTTTTTAAATTTTTTTGTGATATTATATTATTTAAATAGGAGTAAAAAGAGGAGAGATAATCTCAAAAAAAATAAAAAATTCCTTAGGAATTGAAAACGTGTGAAATATTTTTTTTTCCCACATTTTACTTCTCCGGTCTGAAAAAGGAAATAAACTATTTGATATGAAAGCATTTTTTTTCAGTTTGTTTTTAATAATATAATAATATGCAATAACTAATTTAGAGATAAAATAAGGGTGGATGAAATCTGTATGTAATAACTTTTTATTTTGAAGGATAATTTCAGTTTCAATTTTTATATATAAAAAAAATATTTTTTAAAAGTAAAATCTGCTATTTTTACAATCTTATAAATATTGTTATAAGTTGCAATACACAATCTAATATTGTATATATACATTTTTTCCCCAAATTTAATTTTTCCATTCCTTTATTCCAAAGGCCGAAACGCCAAGCCCAGAGCTATTTACGGGCTTACCCTCTGACTCGGACAAGTGGACACTGACGTGTCATAGTTTCAACCTATGGCGAAAAAATTCATTTCATATAATCACCTTTTTGGATACATTAAGCCGTTAAGTTTTGGTATTAGTGTCGCTTAATTAATCTGGTTTTCCACCTTTTCACTCACACATTGAACTCCACAAAAGGTGTATTTGATTTTCCGATTTTGGGACATTATGGGGTCGGAGAGGGGTTCATCGCCGTCGTCTAGTCCGGCGATCGGAGCATCAACATCATCGTCAGCTACATCGTCCCCAAGTGGGAGTGGTAAGAGAAATAGAGAACCAGAAGACGAAGTTTATCTCGATAATCTCCACTCTCACAAACGATATCTTAGTGAGGTTCTTTCTCTCCCTTCTCTGAATCTACTTTTTCTTCTCTTGAAATTTCGGTCTGACATTTTCTTTTTTCATATTCGTCAATCGAGTTTCGTTGTACTTCCCTACGTCACAATTGGTGTGGCACCATTTGACTTGGACACAAAGTTTGAAAGGAAGAAAAAACTTGTGAAATTTGGGTTCTAAAATACTCGTTGACAAATTGTGTAGTGATAAATCATTTTATTAATTGTTTTCAATTATAGAAAGGTGATACTCTTTTTGGTGTTGGACTAAAAAGGAAAGTGTGCCACGTAAATTGGGACTAAAAAGGAAAGTGTGCCTTTTAGAATGAAATGGGTTTGGGCAGAGCAGGTTGGATAAACACAGTTAATTACAACCACTTTAGGAATGAAATGTGGCTGATTGATTGTTTAAAAAGATGGTGTTTTCTTAACAAGGTCCAAAAAGTATACAAATGTTTCGGAAACTTTGTTGTCGATTTCTTATGTTAATTGTAATTATTGAAGTTGCACTTATTGATATCAATGTGCTTTGCCCGTGATTTCTAGCCTTCACGTGCTAGCAGATTTTACTATTTCTGAAGTAAATTGAGAAATTTTGCAGATAATGGCATCAAGTTTAAATGGATTGACAGTGGGAGACGCCCTACCAGATAATATAGTGGATTCTCCATCAAGATCCGAAACCATGCTCTATATTAGGTGATGAATTTTGTAGTATTTCGGAAGACCGAAAATTATACAGAAATTAAATCATTGTTAAATCATTGCTTCTGTGCTTTACTATGTGTTTGTGTGGTATCTCGTGCCTTGAGCCGGGGGTCTATCGGAAACAGCCTTTCTACTTCTTCAGAGGTAGAGGTAGAGGTATGGACTGCATACATCTTAACCCCCCAGACCCCACTAGGTGGGAATACACTGGGTTTGTTGTTGTTGTTGTTGTTGTTAAGGATGGGAGCAAGTTCAGTTTCTCATTACAAGGAGAGAGTTACTTTTGGTCCAACTTAACCCAACTTTAGTTATTGCTGGAAGTCTGAAATTATGCTCTGGCCTTAAGCTTATTTTTAAGTGCAAATCCTTTATTAAGTTTTATGTTCATGATAGTCCATTGGCATGTGATTGCGTTGAAGGGAAGAAGTCCTTTATAGGTGCCTTGCATTAGTTTATGGGATTTACTGCTTAGAATGTATAGTCCATTTTGGATATTTTACTGTTTCTACACTAATGCATTTTTGTGCTTCAAGTCTTTTCTGAAAAAGGGGCAGCCCGGTGTATTAAAACTCCTGCTATGTGCAGGGTCTTGACAGACGTTCCATAGGTTTTGAGAGTTCCATTTAAGAAATAGTACTTTTGAGTTAAATTGATCACTTAACCCCTGCCTTCAGTATTAACAACTCATAGAAGCTGCTATGTATCATTCATTGCTGACAAACTAATTCCTGTATAGCTCATCTCTCAAATTGATTCTGTTCACTCTAAAGAGAATTATCTACCAGAACTAAAAAGTGAATGATTGGTTATTGATCTCAACAACAAGCATGTGCTAGCTCAGTCTCTCAGCACAACGTGAAACCCAGAGACATGTTTTAATGTTGAAAGTTTGTTGAATTTCTGAAATAACAGAATAGTGCCAACTATTGCACTGTTGGGTGACAACACAAATAAGATATTACTTAGAAAACCTAGTCATCACTGTCTTCCTCTATTATGTTAAAACTTTTTAGACTACTGGAGTTAAATGGAGAGAGAAAGAATTAAAGCAGACAGAGAAGTTGTTTTTCTTTTTCTTCCACGTACATCAATTGTTTTTTTTTTTGAACTGGTAATGTTGTATTCTTCAGCATTAGGGATATGCTGGACACTTTCAAAAGAGAAATAGGGAGAGAAGGAAAGGAAACTACTTACAAAGACCCTGACAGATCTACTAGTTCTAATTCGTCTGTCTATCTTTTTGCACCAAAAATAAATAGATACAATACAATTCCATTTAACTATGTGAATGGAATTGGACCTATCTTCAAAGCTTCTGCTATTTCGCTCTTTCCATACAGACCACCAAATACAACGTGGGATGATTCTCCACCATCTCTTCTGGCTCTTACTTCCTCCTCTTCTGATCCAACAGCTCAACAGGTCTGCAGTATGCTCAGGCATAGTCCATTTCGTTTATGTGAGTGTAAGAAACGGAGCCCATAACTCTGTAGTTAATTTGCAATTTAGAAAAAGGTGACTATTTGTTTCGTCTGTTTCACCACAGAGTTGGCATCTGGAAACTATAATCTGCCCCTTTTTCTTTAGAGCTTTTCTTGTGTCAGACATGCCTTTCTTGCTACCAGCCATGTGAAGCATTTAACTTTAGTTGGTGCTATGTTTTTCCAAATATTGCTCCACAAAAATTGTTGTCTTCTGTTCAGCTGTGCATTACCTGTTTCATAAGCCCTCTTAACAGAGAATTTCCCATCATTATTATGCTTCCATCTCATAGAATCTGGATCTGGGGCAGTGCTCAAGTCTAAGAAGCAAATTGTCCGCCCTATCCACTTCCACTTCCACATACATCAATTGTTCCACTGCAGTTTATGCTTTAGATGATGCTGGTTTAGGTTAGGCTTCCTAAGATCTTTAACATCTATCGGCTGCTGCATTTCAAAAGTTCTAGAAGGTTAAATTGAACTACTAGCGTCATTTGGTCCAGACCCTCCTATTAATTGAGAAAATGAAAAAGAGAAGAATTGTATGCTGTGACAATGTTCTATAACAAATAAACTATAATATATCTGATTAGCAAATATATTGGATGTGGGGACTTCAACATCTAATAACTTCCATGACTTGCTGGTTTATGTAGCTGTCCTGTCCATCTCCAATTTTCAATTGAATCTTACCCACTGTATTTTTCTTATGACTGAGAAATCCGTTTGAACCACCCTTAGGATCAACTGTAGCTTTTGAAACTCGGGGATGATAATGTGCCTTCTCCTGTACCCTTCTCCACTTAAATACCAGGCTTAGTTTGCATGGCCGGGCTCGAACCTGTGATCTAAGTCACAAGTTCCTTACCCTTTGCCACTTGAACTAAGCCCTAAGGGCTACCTGCCTTATTATTGTATCTGAGGATTAGTGGTTCCCTTTTCTAGTATGTTACTCTCTAAGTTGGAAGCAATAAACAAACAAGTAAGATTCAGAATTACCACCTCAACTTTTTGCCATTCCCCGAACTCTTTCTCTCATATTTCCCTTGTATAAAAATGCACATATGGATGACATATGCTCACATATTTGACCTCTTGGAAATGTTACCTTCTCAAAAAAAATATTTGACCTCTTGGATTTCACCACCAGAATATCATGCCATAGGAGGTGGTCCCGTGTAGGAGTGTGTTAAAATAAAACCTTAAGATTTGTAGAACTGATGAAACACAACAGTAGAGGAAAGCTGTTTCTATGGGTCTAGTTGCAAGTGAATATGTGGGATTCTGCCTTCTTGGTTTCATGTCTGCATCTTTGAATCTTTGACAGATAAATTAGCCAAAACACCCTCAAAACTCGTAGAAACGAGCGACCAAAAGGTGACAGCTCCTTTTTGATTGATGAATAACAGAAAACTAAAACTCATTGATGTCATCAGGCAGCTGTCTCCTGTCTTTCTTAAGAGAGTAATTAGTTTTTGCTGATTTTGTGATGATCATTGTAAAAGTCACTACTATGATTCTATGAAACATTGTAGTGCCCGCTAGAACAATTCTGTTACAGTAAGTGAGAAATGTTGAGAGCATCAGATATGCCAACACTGGAACATATCAAAAGATTACTTGATGAAGCGAGCAGTGATACCTCTGTCGGTGTTGCCTGTCATGGCACTTGGAATTAAGAGCAAAAAATGGTTGGCAAGGAAGTACAGACCATATAGTCATTTGACCTTTTAAGTGTAACAGTGGGGTTACCGCTGTATGGTTTTGTGGTTTCAAAATCTTAAAAGGGGGTGACGTGCCTTATAGTTTGTTGTTAGAGAACTGATGCCCCATGCAAATGGCAAGGATAATGTATCTACTGTAAAATAAAACAGCATGAATCGTGCAAAAATCCATTTCGAAGTTATGGTTGGTGTTTTTGGTCATTTTATTCCCAGAAAGTGTGTGGAGAATTTCTTAATTCCTTCCAGAACCACACATGATGAGGAAAAGAAACAAACGAATGTGAGAATCTGTAGATAGACCAATCTATCATGATGCATGCTTTTGGATCTGCTTATATTTGTGAAAGTTAATTTTGATTAGCTCCCCGTGAAGCACCTGTAGAGATGAAGATCCTGTATTTGCTGTCTCCTTGCTTATTTGTTATCAAGTTTTATTTGACTTTTTATGTTTGTTTTTCAGGGACGAGATGTCCTTTCAATATTCCCCAATGTCAGAAGATTCAGATGATTCTAGATGCTATGAGCCTTTGACAAATACCAGCTCCCCCCAACCTGAGAGTAGACCAACTAGTCCAGTCTCACCCTACCGATATCACAGACCAGTGAATGGGTTCTCATCAGGCCCTCCCTCCACGTCATGCCCATCACATTCCTGCTACCTCCCTCCTGCTACATCTCCACAACCTCGTCAACGAGGTTCTGATTCTGAGGGTCGATTTCCATCATCACCAAGTGACATATGCCATTCTGCTGACTTAAGGAGAGCTGCACTTTTGCGGTCTGTTCAAATGAGGACCCAACCTCCCGGACCATCATCATTTGAATTGCATTTTACTCCAGGGCAGGAGCCTAGTCATATGGAGACCGAGGACCGACCTTGTTCCTACATGAAATCTTTAGTTGATGAGAGGGAATATAAGGTTGACCAGTGCTCCTCAATGAGTGTATCAGCACCTGAAACTGGGGAAAGTGCCTGTAGAATTTTGAATATGGAACCAAAAGGAGATGAATCTGTAGATTAAAAACAATACTTAAACCTGACCTAATGAGGACTTCTAGCAAGACAGTTGTGCACAACTAGAGCTTTCAGAGAATTGACTTGTATGCTCAAAATTAACAACTTCAGAAGATAGTCCTGTTCTATGACCCTCTGTTAACACAATTCCTCAATTCTGACATTCCTTTCTCGTCCTCCTTTACTTCCCTGCCCCATGCCACTCCACTCTCAAAATTCTTACTTGTGGATTGGAAAAACATGTTAACGAAAGCAATCAACGAAATGTTTATTCAACCGCCAGTAGAAACTGGATGCCAGCTAAATCTCAAGTGGTATAGATATGATAATGGGGCATCTGATGGGTTGGTTTATTGTTTGTTGTTTAATCAAGTACGATAACGAAGTGGAGAAATTGTATTTTCAATTGTAAAAGATAAAAAATTCCC
The DNA here is from genome assembly GCF_002878395.1 of Capsicum annuum. Classification (NCBI taxonomy): domain Eukaryota; kingdom Viridiplantae; phylum Streptophyta; class Magnoliopsida; order Solanales; family Solanaceae; genus Capsicum; species Capsicum annuum. The sequence goes on along the minus strand of NC_061111.1, from coordinate 162,158,243 downwards.
TGAACGTATTAAAAATAACTCAAAATGCTCTTTCTTACATCTATTGGGTTAAAAATGTCTCAGAATTTTTCTTTTGTACATACATAAACTCAAAGCATTGAGCCTAGGCTAGTGCACATAATTACATCCAGACAGGTATATCTCCAAGTTGCACATGAACTAGTAGGCTTTAGCTTAATAAATGTTGACAAATGAAGACAACTAATATATCCCTGACAATGAATTAAGAGGGGGGGAAAAGTCGAATTCGAGGTATACCGATCAAAATAAATTTAATGTCATTTTTTGGTTACAGATTCTGCTTTATTAAATCTGATTAAAGATACATGAAAATAATAGTGTTGTGAGGCAAATTTTAGGTTAAATTATACTCCATGTGCTTTTCTTTAAGATAGTTGATATAACATTTTTTATGTTTGATTATACATTTCTCCTCAAACGTTCATCTTGCATGAGGAATCATCCAATATATATTGTAGATGCCATTTTACTACTCAAAACTCGTGAACTAATCACATTTCTAGCTTATCGATGTGTTTGAGAAACATACAATGAACTAAAAATTATATAAATACACAACTTATGTTTCAAATATTATAAAAAATCTCAACTCCCTAAATATATTACAAAAATTTCAACATATACACAGAATGCTATGTATATGTCGGCTATGTTATGTATATTAATAGGGAGAGAGAGTAAAATAATTAAAAAAGTGGGAGATAGTGTAATTACTTCTAAAAGGATTGATATTTATGTTATTTATACTAAAATTAAACTACCAAATTTATGCACAAGATAACATGTCATCTATTATATGTAGTATCTCTTTTTTCCATCAATATCTATCATTAATTAGATATTTGATAGGAGTGACGTTAGTGAGGAGACAACAAGGGCGCTGAATGCCTTGTACCAGACGCGCCTTCCTAATAACCTAAATAGCCTTCTTCAAACATGCTGGTAGAAAATAACACTCGAATTGCATCAAATGTAATTCATTTGATTTGAGAACGTTATTGCCTTGTAGTAGCTGAAAATTTACAAGCTCTCCACCAGATTCAAAAATGGGCAAATCACATAACTATACAAGGTAAGAGTCAATATTACAAAAACTATCACTAGTTTTTAATTTATAAAATATAACAAAATCTACCAAAGGTAAAAAACACACAGTTAAAATAGCATGATTTAAGAAGACAATTTAATAATTGATATTTTATCTTATAAATTCTTCTATATTTTTCAACTAAGTTCTTTTAAAAAAAAAATAGTAAATAAGATAACCATAAAAACAACACATTTATTTGATATTTTTTTTTTTATGTTTTTAAATTTAATTTATTTAATTCAATGAACATTAATTTTTAATACTTCTAAGAAAAAACATCGATAGTAAATTCTCCGATTGATTCAAACCACATCTTATACAAATTTCATACACCATAAAATTATTAATAAACTTATTTGTATATCGATCAAACACCATAATAGATCAATTTCTATACATTTTAGACACCATAAAATTATCGATACACCAATTTTTATATATTTTCGACACTATAAAATTACTATTATTGATACACCTATTTGTAAAGAGTTCAAACACTATAAAATTATTGATATACCAATTTCTAAGACACCTTAAAATAAAATTGATGATATACCAATCTCTATATAATTCAGACACCATAAAATTATTAATATATCAAGTTCTAACTATTTCAAAAATCATAAAATTATTAATACACCAATTTTTATATAATTCAGACACCATAAAACTATTGATACATCAATTTCTATACAATTCATGCACCATAAAATCATTGATAACCTTCACTTGCCGATGTCATCAAAAAATTCTCGAAACTCCTCGAAATTGCATAGCTACATTTTGCAATACTTCTGAAAAATTGTAACTGGTGTCTATTTTTCTAACGATCATGTGTCGTATAGCTATGTAACTGGTTTCTTGCATTCTTTTAAGGTGCAAACAGGTGTAAATAGGAACATAGTGAATTTAGAACTCTTTTTTTTGCTGTGAACGTGAATAATGAGACTAAGGTGGAAAGGAAAAGAGGCAGAGTTAAAGTTCTTGCAGATCCAATTTCAGAAATAGTCCGACAGCTCCAATCTTCTTTTGAGTGTTTTTTTTAATCTTTTGGGTGATTTTTGGTAACTTTGGAAGAGGTAGCTACACAATTTTTTGACTTTTTGATGATTTTTGTATTTCTTACTTCGATTTTAGCAGTCATGGAAGGTTAAAGGTGTGATTTTTTAACTGAGAGAAAGAGAGGAGAGAAAAAGGAAGAGTAGGGGTTTTTGGATTAGATTTTTTACAGAAAAAAGGAACTGAATAGTTTGGTAGATTTTGGAAATAAAAACTACATTTTGTAAATAAAAAATTATAGTGGTAGATTTTGTAATATTTAGGAAAAAGGGAACTGAATAATTGGTAGATTTTGTAAATAAAAAATAATAGTGGTAGATTTTGTAATATTTACTCTTAGAGTGTACATTTAGGTGATTTTACCTTCAAAAATAAAGATCAAGATGGATTTTCATTGATTTTTCTTCCCTCACAAAATCATAATGTCTATATATCCTATGAAAAAGGGCCTAAAATGCCCTTCACCTATTGAAAGTGATGCAAAATACCCTTCATTCATTTTTAGGCTCTATAGTATCCTTCACATCTACATTTGGGCTCCAAAATACCCTTCACATCTATATTTGGGCTCCAAAATATTCTTTATTTAACATTTTCAATATTAAATAAATAAACAAAGGTTTCATTAATGAAGTGGCACATTCCCGCTGGTCCTCATTTTATTAATTAAAAAATTAAAAAATCCTAATTGACAATGTCTTATTTTGAAATCTATGATCTAACACTTTTTATTGGTTGAAATTCATGTGATGAACAGATAAAAATTTGTTGTACATTCATCGAACATGCCATGGTTCTTAGAACATAACAATTCTCACCCCACGATTTTTACAAGCTGAGATCCTGATTATGGGAGCTTCACTTTTAGAAATCTTTTGGAGCATACAAAAGAAATGATGCTTTGCCTGGTGAACTACAATGCTATAGTGCATGTAAATTAAAAGGGGGTTTAGAAATTAGTTGTAGCAGACCGATAGATGATTTTGTCTGCGTTCAGTAATTCTAGGATTCTAGCTAATTTTCTCTAAAGTGATATCAATGACACTAAATACAACAACAACAATCTGCTGAAATGTGTTGTGAACGCAATTATAATAGAAGTAGTCGTGGAATTATTACTTCGTATTTAAATGTAGAAAAGTAATTTGTCATGACATTTGATTATAAGGTTCATTAAATCTCATTTCATCTTTCACGCATAAAATTGACCATGTTAATTTACCTCTAAAACAAAGGTCAAGAAGCAGATTTTGGCTTGATTTCACAAACTCTAAAGGAAGAAAGTAACTTTGGTGCAATCCTTATAGGGATACCAGACACATATAATCATTCATAAAAGAAAGATGCACACTTTGACATGATTTCTCAACAAAAAGTGCTAAATACTAATATATTAATATTGATCATCAGGTATAGATGAGGTACGTGTTGTGGGTTAGAATTTTTTAAATAATAAAATGGGGTCCAAGGAAGATGTCACTTCATTAATTATTTTATTTATTTATCTAATATTGAAAATGCTAGGGCATTTTGGAGCTCAAAGATAGATGTGAAGGCTATTTTGGAGCCCAGAGGTGGATGTGAATGGTAATATAGAACCAAAAGGTGGATGAAGGGCATTTTTGCACCATTTTCAACAGGTGAAGGGCATTTTAGGCCCTTTTATGTATCCTCTATGTAGATTATGCTATGTATATACCTTGAAAGACTATACCAATAGCACACCAACTTAGGGACCGGTCCCTACTCAATGTATGCAGTAATGAACAAGAGTAAATAGAAAATACAACGTAAGAGACAATGTGCACACAATATTTATGTGGAAACCACCTTTCTCAAGCGAGTAAAATCACGACCTACCACGTAGGATTTTCAACCACTTCACTATTTTCAAGTAAACTTGAATATAGACTCCGTAGTTCAAGGATTAACCTCTTAATCCTCAAAAACTTGCAATAGCTCTATTACAATACTCCAAAGCAATAAATCTATTGACAACACTGAAATAACTAACTCTAATTGAATCAATCACTGGCTAACTCTAGCCTCAACTGTCTACTAACTCTAGCTGACTCAACACACATGAAGAGAATAAACAATGAATAAACCTACAATGTATGGACTACAACAGTAGGTTAAGCATTTACAAACCACTACATAAAGACTCAAATACACCACGAGCTTAAGACAAAAATGATGACTGAGCAGGTCCTTATTGCAAGCAACGCTTTGGTTGAAAGATTTACTTCAAGAGAGATTTGATGTTCTTTACATATGGAAGCTTATATTTTATTGTTGTAACATGTTCAATATATATGAGACAAGAAAACCTAGGATCCTTTTGATTGGTTGGAGCAAAAAGCTTGCTACAGTTTTGCCACCAACTTTTTGCCATTTGATACTATTTCTAGCTGTACTACTGATTTGGTGCAGAAGTCATAGACCCGATGAACCTGGTCCCTGGATAGTTGTAACTTTATCATCAGAAGAGTGCATAACTCTACATGAACCTGGTCCCAAGAGTTCGTCAATCATTACAACTAAAGAATTAGTAATTTGCCTCTTTTTGATGATGACTAACCCATACTCAGCTTATCACAAGATCCTCTACAAATCACTTCCCCCGTCACTGATACCTATGAGAGTTCCTCCTGAGATACATATCACATACTTGCTAAACAATAATAAAAAACACTTTCTCATGTTCCCTCTATGTACAAGGACATGGTCCCTAAATTAATAACTCATACATATATCTCATTTTCCCTCTTTTGGCATTATCAAAGAGAAAAGATAGTAAACCACGCAAAAGATAAAAACACATGTTAACCTATGGCTATTAAGGCTCACTGACATGAATAAGTAAAATCAGAGAAAGAAAGATGATAGCATCAAGACAGTAAATATTTATTAATCATAAATGCCAGCATCATATAATGTTTAGAATAAGAGCATCAAAGACTAAGTACAAGATAAACACCAAGATAACAAAAAAAGAGACAAATAGGGCTTAAAAGAAGGGGATTAAGATTTTAGGACATGATGGGACCAGGTTGGATAGACATTATACAGAAAGACCAGAAGAAGGACCAGAAAATTGGTGAAGAAGGAGAGTCATTCATTCATTCTCGACTGCGTGGTTCTTCAAGAGTTGTTGAGTCAAGTCCTCAACCTTGGCTTCAAAATTTTGAACCTTTGCCTTTAGTATTTCATTCTCAACATGTAGAACCTCACTTCCATTTGGCCCCCGATTTTGCACTTTTAAGAAGGCTACCTTCAGTGTAGCAATTTCTACATCCTTTTACACTAAGTAAGTTGTCATTTTCTCCGACTCACCAGTTAACCTAGTTTGTACCTCAATCAGATCTGCCACCACCGACTTAGACTTTACTTTATTTTGACGAGAGATACACTTATTTTCTTCCAAGGTAGACAAGGTGAACATCTTCTTAATAGGTCCATCCTTTCTAGGGCCACATTTCATATTAAAATAGGCAACCATCCTGTTCAATTGGAACCCATAATCCAAGCCATGCTTTCCATCCTTCACCATCATCACCTTATGCATATACTCTATCATAATAACATGCATCTTTATATGCTTGAACTTGGTTAGGTATTCCATTGGAATAGGTCTGATTCTATTATAGTAGTAAGCGGAAAGTGAGACTTGTTAACCAACTCAAACAAAAGTTAAAATTCTACCTAGAGGGATTTCTTGGTTACTGACTTAATGCTCAAGTCACATAGTTTGCCTATATGCCTCAGGAACTTCTCTGATCCACACTTGTCCTTCAAGGACGTGGTCCCTTAAGTGGGTACACCTAACACCTTAGCTAACACTTGCTCACCTAGAGAAATATTTATGTCATGAACTTGACTTGTCAAATATAAGAATCATTAAAGAAAGTAAGGTTGTGATAGAATATTATCACTTTCTTTTCATAAAGAACAAGAATGAAGGGCTCAAAGAGATGCTCTCAACTTTGAAACTTGACCATCCCCAATAGCTCAACTATACCCAATATACCAGCAAACTCCAAGTCAAATACTCTTCCTCTCAACACTTCTTGAGTCTTAAGAATCTGTTGCCTCACTTCTCTCATAAGAACATTTCCTTTTTCTTTAGAGGTGGATGCTTTGCTGATGGGACCTGGTCCCTTAACAAATACACTAAACCTTTTAGTGGATCTGGCAGTTTTGGAATTAGGAACCAGTCCTTTGGAAACCTGTGACTCATCCCTCTTTATCTTGCTTTCACTAGTAGATGAAGGCTTCTTAATCAACAACCCTTTAGTTGTTAACTTCTTTGATGGAGAAGCAGTGCTAGCCTTAGCTTTGGATCTTTGAGCAACCACACTCTTGGCTATATCCTTATCTACTTTCTCTATCAGAACCTTCCTCACTCCCTATATCATCAGATTCTTCCATAGTCACGACATCCTCTGTGGTTACATCAAACTCAATCATAACTTTTTTCTTCAAGATTTTCTTCTTTCGAGTGTTGTGCTTACTCTCTACCAGAGCGGATTCCAGCAACTTCTGAGAACTCGACCTGGTCTTATGAACTTTAGTGGATTTTGATGGAAGCCTGGTCGTAATGCTCATTATTTTGTAACTTTCCATTTCAAAGGATTATCATCACTATTAGTGTATTCCTCTTCATCCATAGACTTATCCTTTACCTCAGGAACAATTTGCACAGTTATGTTTTCCTCTTCAACACCCTCAGAAACATCATTCCAATACCTAGTTGCAATGTACCCAGGGGTGTTATCTCACTTAGGGGGAGTGGGGTTCCATCCCGTTTAGTAACTTCTCACTAAGAGCAGTAAACACTTGAATGACCATTGCTTCGCTCATAGCAAGAATATTGGAGGACATCTCTTTCTCAGTTGGCAGATTCCTATCAAACATCTGCTCATCTATCAGATGCAGGAGTTTTTAATGGAGGGACCGATGAGGAGACTTGAGGAACAGGTTGAGATAATGGATCAGAAAGAGACTCTGACTCTTTTTCGATGGGAGTAAAGATAACCGGAGTAGTATAAGAAGAAACTTGATTGATCATTACTGGGAGAGGGGATGATGATGTATTCTTGACTTTTGAAAAAATAGAGAGAAAGACATCACTTGGCAGTGAAGATGGAGTAAACTAGATGGAGGTAAAAAAGTTATGCAAATCGACATTAGAAGGGATGAAGGAGAAACAACTCGGAGTGGTTTGGGTTTACTTGGAGAAGAGGGCAAAGGTGATAAAGGTGAAAAATGAGACATAGATGAATGATTTCTTGATTGTTACATGCTTGAAGGATTATGAATAGTAAGAGAGAAATAATTGGGAACTAAATCTATAAGAGAATAGGAGTAAATGAGAAGAAAGAGAGAGAAGTGGCATTTAAATAGAGAAAAGAAGGAACAGTTTGGACTTAAAAGAGAGAGAGTGAGGCGATGTTTTTAGCTGAATGAGCATGACTTTTGGGCTGAAAGGTGTTTTTGCAACTTGTAAAATAAGGTGAGAGAATTGCATGGCATACGTGACTCATTTTTAAACATACTCATTTATTAACAATGCATGATACTAACCTTATAAAGGACCTGATCCCTACATGATTTTTTGAGCGTTTTGTGCTTGAAACTGTCTCATCTTCCTTCTTAATTTTCTTCTCCTTAGCATGGGTATATATATGTAAAGATATGAGACTGAGTTAGACAAGTTAAGCATTACCTTACATGTATACCTACTTACCAAATTATAGCAGTCTTTGAGGAATAGAGAGTACAAAATATGTTTTATCGCATACACCCCAACTACATCCTATTCCTTTCAAATTGGTACTTGCCGAGTGCTTTGGTAAAGATATCTGCTCTTTGGTCCTCAGTATTGCAGAAGCTATTTTGATCAATCATTTCTCCACATTATCTCTGAGGAAGTGATGTCTAATATCTATGTGTTTGGTTCTCTTATGCTGGATAAAATTCTTGGTCATACTGACTGCACTAGTGTTGTTACACAATAAGGGAACATATTCTAATAGGATTCTAAAGTCTTTAAGTTGTTTTTTGATCTAGAGCAACTGAGCACAACATGAAGCAGCTGCCACATATTCATCTTCATCTGTGGAAAGATTCACTGAATTTTGTTTCTTGGTATCCTAGGAAATCATAGAGGACCTTAAGAATTAAGCCATTCCTAAGTTGCTCTTCTTGTGAACTTGGTACCAAGCATAGTCAGACTTAACATATCCAACCATATGAAAACTATCTCCAGCGTCGGGGGTTCCTTTGAGATATCTTAAAATTTTTTTACTAGCCTTTAAATGGGATCCTTTTGTTAAGCTTGGAATCTTACACACATCCCCATACTAAACACAATATCAGGCCTACTCGCATTGAGGTAAAATAGTAAACCAATAATTCCTCCACAAAGGGTATTATTTATAGAGAGACCAGGTTAATTAAAATCCAACTTTTATAAATTTCCAATAGAGGTATCAATAGGTTTTGCATCCTCCATATGAAATCTTTTTAAGAACTACTTGATGTATTTTTGGTAGAAAATGGTTATACCATTAGTACTCTGCTTGATCTGCAATTCAAGAAAGAAATTAAGCTTACCCATCATGATTATTTTAAATTCACTGTTCATCAACTTGGCAAATTTATCACATAGGGAACTGGTTGTAGCTCCAAATATGATATCATCTACATAAACTTGTACAATCAACAGGTTTTTTCCCCCAACCTTCAGGTAGAGAGTGCTGTTAATCTTGCCTTTTTTGAAACCATTATCCGACTAGATTTAGAGAGCCTTTCGTACCAAGCCTTGAGTTCTTGCTTCAACCCATAGAGTGACTTGCCAATTTTAAACACATGATTTGGAAAATCAACATCTTCAAATCCAGGAGGATGCTTCATATAAACTTCTTTCTTTAGAGCTCAATTGAGGAAAACACTTTTCACATCCATTTGAAATAGTTTGAACTTTATGTAGGAAGCAAAAGTAATAAAAATTTGAATATCTTCAATTCTTGCAATTGGTGCAAATATTTCATCATAATTTATTTCTTCTTTCGGATTATATCCCTGCACAACTAGTCTTGCCTTGTTCCTAATGGTGTTGCCAGGTTCATATGCCTTGTTATTGTACACCTACCTGGTCTCTATAATAGTTTTGTCAGTAGGTCAATAGACCAGGTTCCATACTTGGCTTCTCTCAAATTGATTCAACTCTTCTTGCATGAAATTTATCTAATCAATATATTTTAGAGTTTCTTTCACATTCTTTGGCTCAATTTGAGACAAGAATGTTAAAAAAGCACACAAGTTTCTAGCTTAATTCCTTGTTTGTATCCCAGCATCTAGAGGAGAGAGAAATTATCAAGAGGATTGATACTTTAAGTTAGACTTTTGTTGAGTAGGCTAAACTAAGACGGGACCAGTTCCTACAGAGGTGTTTCCCTGAGGGGACTAGTATTCCACTAAGCTTGAATGGGGATTAAAATATTCATAAGGAGAATGGGCTGAACCATATTTCTGATCATCAAGTGAGTCATCCTTATCTTCATGGGCTGAACCTAGTCCCTGGGAGTCTACAACCTCATTTGCTCCTTCATCTGTCTTATCACCATTACCACTTGGGTTTCATAAAGAGATGAAAAGTTCTTCAATATCAGTATCATCATAAATATAACGTTGGAAAGAACTTCCCACTTCATCAAACACCGCATGCACACTTTTCTCTACACATTAAGTTCTTTTTTTATAGATTTTGTAGGAGTTATTGTTTGAAGAATCCAACAAAAACTCCTTCATCACTTCTTGGATCAAATTTCCTAAGTTATTATTCTTATTTTTCAACATAAATCATATACAACCAAAATTTTTGAGATAACTGAATTGATTTACTTTTGGTAAGAAGTTCGTATGGTGTCTTCGCAAGAATAGACCTAACGAGACACATGTTAACCACATAACAAATAGTTCTAACAGCTTCGGCCCAAAATTTTTTTCTATTCCTGCACCAATCAATATAGTTCTAGAAATATCCACCAGGTTGTAATTTTTTCTCTCCACAACACCATTTTGGTAAGGTGTTCTAGGAGCAGACAAATTGTGATCAGTGCCATGCTTATTACAAAACTCATTGAATTTTGCATTTTCAAATTCTATACCATGGTTCGACCTGATCCCTCCAATCGTTTCATTACACTTCATCTACACTTGCTTTGCAAAGGCTTCAAACAATGGGAAGGTTTCTTCTTTGGGCCTCAGAAACATAATCCAGGTAAATTTGGAATAGTCATCAATCATGACCAAAATGTACCTTTATCCCCCTCTTCTTATGATTTTAACAGGACCACATAAGTCCATGTAGAGAAGCTCTAGGGATCTAGAAGTACTTACTTACTTACTTCTTTGACTTGAATTGTGACTTGGTTTGCTTGACTTTGACGCATGCATCACACACTTTGGTATTAGTGATTTTTATCTCGGGCACTATACGAACTAGGTCCCTGCTCACCAATTTGTTAGTAGAGAATAACTTACTGTCCTAATCATCAGTGCCATAATTCAACAGTATCATCTTGCACACTGAGATAAGTGAGATCCTTAGTATTGGAGGACCCCAAATCAGCTACATACACGTTCTTGATTCTCTAAGAAGTGAGAATGACTTCATTATTTTTGAGACTTGTAACAGTACAATTATAAGAAGTAAACTTAAATCTATTTCCTTTGTCACAAATTTTTGATACGCTCAGCTGGTTGTATTTCAGGGCATCAACATAATGCACCTCCTCAATAGACTAATTGAGACTTTTTCCAACTTTCCCAATACCAGGAATATATCCTTTTTTACGATCACCAAAGGATACACTACCTTATTTATAGGTATCAAGCGAGAGAAAGTCTTTAATTTTTCCTATCATATACTTGGAACAACCACTATCCATATACCAATGGTGGTTGCTTCCTCTTTCTTTGCCCAACAAACACAATCATTTGTTAGTATTCGAAATCCATTGAAGTTTGAGTTCTCAGGAGGGTGATAAAGGAAAGATTAGACTCTTCTTTTTCCAAGAAGGTCAGTAAAGTACTATTATTTTTTGGTTTAGAAAACCTTCTCAACTTCTTTAAAATAACTACTCTTGATGATTTCTTCCACAATGAGTGCACAAAAAATTGTTCTTCATAGAGACATACTTACTTTGGGGTTATAAGAAGTACCGATCTGTGGAAGCCAAGATCCATTCCATTATTTGACCTTTGGTTTGTGAGATTAGCTAGAACTTGAGAGGAAGTGGTCCATTTGAGAACCTTTTCAAGTTCAGCTTTGATCTAAACTAGGTCCCTCTCAAGATCAGTATTCCTCTCCAAGGATGCAATCAAGTCTAGTTGATCTTCAGTCAGCTTCTCCTTAAGTTCAAACTAAATCCTGCTACCTTCACCTTTTCCCTTTTCACTAGACTTAGGTATTTCACCAAGTATTTTATTCAATAGGTAATTTTTGAAGTGATAAGGATTGGTTGCTTTTCTGTAGCCTAAATAACTGTGCCGGTAATTCCTCTATCTCTAGTTTAAGTTCATCAATGCTTTTATTTAAGAGATCCTTATCTTTTGTGAGGTCACACACAGAGTCTATAAAAATAGTTGCAAGCGACTTAAACTCTTTAAGAGAGTAGTCTTTAAGATTTTCTTTAATTTCCAGAATGGTTACCTTATCAGCATCTTTATTTGGGCATCAAAGAAAAGAGAGGGTCATAGATCTGATCATCATTGAAGCATTCCCCTGTTTCTCAGATTCATTAGACTCACTGGAAGAATCTCCCCATGATGTAAGATCTTACTTCACAACTTTGCCATCTGCAACTCTTCTATTGAATTTCTTAGGTACGGGCCATTTTTCTTCTCTCTGTCACCAGTTATCTTAATGTACTTCTTATACTCCATTTTGTGAAGATGACAATCTTTAATATGGTGTCCTAGTTTTCCACACTTAGGACATAATTCATTACTCTTATTATACCTGTCTAAATCTTATCTTCTACGTATTCCACCATTCATCCTCATATTTAAGGAATCTTTTAGTGATATATGTTGTCTCTTCATCATCTTTACCAGAATCTTCTTTTACAGATTCACCACCAAATTCTTTTTCTTCTCTGTTCACTTCTTACTTATTCTTGTTTTTAAGCTTCTAGGTTTTCAAATTTCCAATCAACTTATCCATGGTTAGGATTTTCAGGTCCCTAGCGTCAATGATAACATTTAACTTATTCTCCCATGACTTTGGCAAGATGCTAAGAATTTTGCAGACCTGTTTGATAGGTTTAATCACCTATCCAACACAATTTAGTTTATTAATGATGACTGTGAACCTGGAATGTATCTCTTGAATAGTTTCACAGTGCTTCAAGATGAAGGCCTCATATTGAGTGGTCAACAAGTCAACTTTTAATTCTTTAGCCTGACTAATTCCCTCATGAGCCATTTGCAGACAGTCCCATATGTCCTTGGCTATTTCACAAGCCGAGATCATATTTATTCATTAGGACTAATGCCACATACAAGGAGTTTCCTTGTTTTGAAGTTTTTCTCGATCTTCTTTCGGTTAGCATCATCAAACTCCTTCATTAAGACGATCCTTTATAGGTGTTAACCATATAGGAAGAACCTACTCAGATACCAACTGAAATACTGTACAGATAGCCTACCATCTTAGGGGCTTAGTCCCTACTTAATGTATGTTGTAATGAACAAGAGAAAATAGAAAATGCAGTGCAAGAGAAACAATGCACACACAATATTTACGTAGAAACCTCCTTGTTCAAGGGAGTAAAGCCACAACCTACTATGTAGGATTTTCAACCACTTCACTATTTTTAAGCAAGCTTGAATACAAACTCCATAGTTTAAGGATTAACCTCTTAATTGTTAGCAACTTGCCATAGTGCTATTTCAAACTCCAGCGCAATAACTCTATTTCTAACACTGAAACAGTTAACTCTAACTGAATCAATTACTGGCTAAGTCTAGCCTCAACTGTCAACTAACTCTTGCTGATTCAACACACATGAAGAGAACAAATAATAAAAATACCTACAATCTATAGACTGGAGCAGTAGGTTAAACGTTTACAAACCACTACACAAAGGCTTAAATATAACAAGAGCTTAAGACTAAAGTGGAAACTGGGCAAGTCCTTGTTGCAAGTGAGGCTTTGGTCGAAAGATTTGCTTCAAGAGAGATTTGATGTTCTTTGCATATGGGAGCTTAGGTTTTCTTGTTGTAACATGTTCAATATATATGAGACAATAAAACCTAGGATCCTTTTGATTAGTTGTAGCAAAAAGGTTACTAGTTGGAGCAAAAAGGTTGTTGCAACTTTGCCACCTACTTTCTGCCATTTGATACTATTTTCAGCAATACCATTGACTTGGTGCAGAAGACATAGACTCGGTGAACCTGGTACCTAAGTAATTGCAACTTTATCATAAGAAGGGTTGTGCATGATTCTACTGAACCAGATCCCAAGAATGGTTTGTCAATCATCAAAACTAAGGACATACCGATTATAGTCCAACACTTCAATCCAACAATGATTAGAAAAAAAAATCCCCTTTTTTTGGAATTCACTAAGTGCTTCATAGTGATTCATTCGTGAATTCCAATTCGAAACCTGAAAATTGTATCACTTTAAACTACATAGTAAACATATTAAGTAGCCCAATTAAAAGAAAAACATTGGCAGAAATTAGCAAAGGGATTATCAGAAGAAAAGAACAATGGTTACAGACAACACACAAAGTGGAACTCCTGATATGTTAATCTAATTACAGACAAATGTGCAATGCTACAAGTGGAAAACTAAAACTAAAACCACGCAGCCAAACACATGCAATGCTACAAGTTTAACATCACTTGCTCCATCATGACTGTTGACATGTGCCAGTCATAAAACAACTAACAATTCTATTATAAAGGAGTGCCGAATATGGAAGATGGAGATAGTTTCAGGGTAAAGAGAGCCAAGAAATCATTTCCTACAGAAAACTAAAGAACGGGTATAAGGAAAGACGTTGAAGCTAAGTTAAAAAAAAAAAAAATTTAAATTAAAAGAAAAGGAATTACCTATTTTTTTTTCTTTCATTCGTTCTTTTTTCATTTCACGATACAAATGTAACACCATGGGCTTATGTACTGAATCTGTGTTGGCTAGAATCCCTGGAATTATATAAGTGAAGCAATCCCCTAATAATTTGCTAAATATAATCTGTTCATGTTTGGCTGACCTTGATGACTCACTGTGTGCTGTAAATGTGTATATCACATTGCAAGCTTTGATATCTGTAGTAGTGATGTTTCTAAGTTCTTTCGTGTGAGAAGAATCTATCATATAATTTGGAGAAGTACCTTTTTTCATACACCATCACCACCATCAAAACTTAAACTGAAGGCTCCCATCATAAATCCATGCTTTATTAGTCTTCAACACTGCTATATTTAGGCCAGGAGTCACGTTTTCATAAACTCCATAAAATTGGAACGTGATGTCATATTTTTCCTCTAGAGAAATGTTTAGGAGTCGTTTGTTAGACTGTGATAAAAAAAACTAATGCATGCATTAGCTTTATGCATTGCTAGAACAAGCTTATGCATTGCTAATACCTTATTCGGTATACTTTTTCAACTGATGTATAACTAATACACACTCTATTATATATTATACTATGTATAACTAATACCACCATTTTTCTCTATATCAGTAATACAAAGCTTTCACCACATGCATTAACTTATTGGATGACTAATTTACTCCTCAATTTTTTCTCAATTTCTCTTCCTTTCTTGTTCCTCCTATATACTCATTTCAGTCGAACAATCTAAGAACTCAAAATTGTTGCAAAGTATCACATGATGTCTTTCGTTCTGTTCTTGTTTCTCTTTTTTCCGATGAAAAGTTGGTTCCATTCTCGTTTCTCTTTTTTTCGGCGAAAAGGTCACCAGTCTCATTGCCAGGATTTTGGTTTAGACGAAGTGAACAATAAGATAGAATGCTAATTTCATATTTCACTGAAAAATTTAAACTTTCTATGAAATGTTACCTCTTCCCGATAAGTGAAGAAGAGTTTTATTTTTGACACAAGACTGAAAAGAGAATGTAGAAAGCTAAATAAAGGGTATTTAATTTGATAAAAAATTTATTTTGTATTTTATTTTTAATGCATCAAATCAAACAGTGTGTAAGAAATATTGCCCGCATAACTAATACTAGCATATCTAATACATGCATTACCAATACACTCTATTCAACATTATTCTTATGCACTCTACCAAACGACCCCTTAGAATTATATATTGACCGTCAATTATATAAAGACAATTTTATCTATTGCAAAAGTTTTTGAATGAAGGACAAAAGTTTAAACAACATTTCTAAGGCCCTTTACACTTTTAATATATTAGATATTAACTAGTGGACGTAGTAATTATTTATAATCATAAACATTTAAAAGGAACATAAAATGGAATTGTTTTGAGGTTTTTATATTTATGAAAAAAATATCTAAATTGTATAATAAAACTGATTTGAAATCATAATATCCAAAGACGAAACAGGAAAATACCAAACAAGATAACATTCGAATCAAACACAAAGTAGCTGAATCATAATACATGTTTTGTAACATTCGAATCAAACACAAAGTAGCTGAATCATAATACATGTTTTGCAAGTACAAACTAATTACCAAGTCCATCAGTTTTAAATCATTTATTTTAAACATTAAAAATGAAATAAGATTCATGAGCCTTCAAGGTACTACATGATACTCTTTAGAATCAAAAACTTGTATAGGCACTGATGCTAACAGAACAAATACAAAAAATAAAATATGTATACATAAGGACTTATGAGTAGAGTTGTAGGGAATATAGCTAATTAAATTAAGCAAATACATGTATAGATAAGCTAAAATAAAAACAAAATTCATGATGGCTAAGGCATAAACAGAAGATGACTTTGAAGGACTCGACTTGAAACAAAATACTTGATTTTATTATAGCTAATTAAACTAAACAAAATTATTTTGCCTTAGAAAACACAAATAGCATTTTTATGATAGAACAGACAAAATAGAGGAAAAGGGGGTTGGATGTACCGGTTGCGGGGTAGTTCTTCGATCACATGTCTATGCTCAAACTTAAACGAAACATACTCGAAAGCTGGAGTCTGAATACAAGAACCAGATATTTTAGAGCAATGATTATGTTGGGTTTATAGTATATGAAAGAAATATGAATGGAAAAATGGAGAGGAAAATGGTGAAGGGAAGTAGACACTAAAATGAAAAGTGTACTCCCAAATTAGAAAGTTTACTTTTTCTCCCATATTGGTGGAAGAAGAGAATTTGGAAGTGTTTATAATAAAAAGCACTTACTCCATATGATAAGTGAGACAAGAAATAAGAGATGCCTTGCGCCATTGTTGTCGCTCGCTCGGCGTTAGATTTGGATTTGGAAAATGATCGATGAGATTTATCTTTTTGGATAAACTTTATTTGACGAAATCTGATCAATGACAAAAACGCAGAAATTTTTTTTGTGTGTTTAATACTCCATTTATATGCATGCAGTAACAGTAACAGATGCAATATTTCGACTGAACTGATGCACTGTTTCTGTTTCGACTGAACTGATGCAGATTTTTGAAACAATGTTTCCTGAACTAATACATTGGTTCGAATAGATGCAATTCTTCAATAAAGTGATGCACTGTTTCGTGAAATAGTATACTGTTTCAGCAAAAATACTGCACTGTTTTGGGTAAACAGACATGCATTTTTAGGAAAGTCACACCTCTAAATTGAACCACTGCCACCTTTTCAAAAAGACATGTTATGGCTATATAAATCTGGTTTCATTCACAGGTTTTAATATGAACGAAAATTTCAAAATAAAAACACTCTTCTTGCCTAAAAAATATTCTATGCGATCACTCAAAATGTTTAGTGAGTTTGAAGATATTCCAGTTGTTTGAGGTACCACTACAATTGGTTTGTTTGGCCATTTTATCCTGGGAGGAAAATTCCGCAACCTCGGGTACAGTGAGGGGAATTATTTTCTTAAGGAAAGTTCGTGAATTCGGGCAACTTGGTCATTTCTGTTTCATCTTTATTTCTAAAAATAAAATACACCTCTTGGAAAGATCACTTTGATCTTATGTTGAGGGTATTTTCTGCACTTCCTTGTGTTCTTGGTTTATAGACTTGAACTAGTTGAAGTGGTTGTTTCTAGTAAACAGATTCTTGTACCCGTAGAAGGAAAATAACAATCTTAACGAAATAATTTTACAGAATCTGTATTACTTATTTTTGGAGATTAAAACTTTAAGCTTTCTACTCCGCTTGAATTTAACTAGTGATTAGAAGACATAGAATCTTCATCACAAGTTAAAGTTCACTCGGTTGGCGATTTGAAGTTATAAAAACTTCATCGTTAACTAGAAATAAGAAGAAAAGTTTAAAAGTTATTTAACTTTATAAGTAGTATTCTGAAAATACTAAATTTTTCTGTCTTGTGGTGACAGAAAAAATGACAAGCGAAAGTCAAATGCAAGATGCGGCAACGTTTGTGGGGGCAACTAATATTTCCGCATCAAGTCGCACAAATGCTCCGCCTACAATGGCATCGGCGGAGAAGCCCAAAAAATTTACAGGCATTGACTTTAAGCGATGGCAGCAAAAGATGTTCATTTACCTCACCGCTTTATGTCTGCAATGGTTCACTAGCAAAGACGCTCCTAAGGTGCTTGAGGGAACCTCAGACAAAGAGCGTTTCGTAATTGTAGAAGCTTGAAAACATTCAGACTTCCTTTGCAGGAATTATATTCTGAGTGGTCTCCAAGATGACCATTATAATGTTTATAGTGGAACTAAGACATCGAAGGAATTGTGGGGGGAACTTGAATGAAAATATAAAACAAAAGATGCGGGAATTAAGAAATTCCTTGTTGCACGGTTCCTGGACTTTAAAATGATAGATAGCAAATCGGTTGTCTCTCAATTCCAGGAGTTGCAAGTCATTATACACGATCTCCTAGCAGAAGGTATATCTTTGAAAAATACCTTAGTTGAACAAATTAAAAATGTTCTTAATACTCACGTAAACTGTTTTGTAGGTTTGATTGTGAATGATGCATTTCAAGTAGCAGCGATAGTTGAGAAGCTACCACCTTTGTGGAAAGACTTCAAAAACTACTTGAAGCATAAATGCAAGGAAATGACTGTTGAAGATCTTATTGTCCGACTGTGTATTGAAGAGGATAATAAGGCTGCCGAGAGAAGGTCAAAAGGGAATTCTACAATTAATGGAACACATATTGTAGAAAATGATCAAAACAATTCTAAGAAAAGGAAGAAAGCTGAAGAAGGAAGCCATCAACCCAAGAAGAAATTCACGGGAAAATGCTTCAATTGTGGCAAGATTGGCCAAAAGTCCACGGATTGTCGTGCCCCAAAGAAAGGCAAGAAAAAGGATCAAACAAACATGATTGAATCTAACAAAGAATGTGATGATTTGTGTGCTATGTTCTCAGAATGCAACTTGGTGGGAAATCCTCGTGAATGGTGGATGGATTCTAGTGCCACCCGCCATGTATGTGCCAACAAAGAGTTGTTTTCATCATTTTCTCCGGCTTAAGTAGAATAAATGATCTACATGGCTAACTCCGCTACTGCTAAGGTAGAAGGAACAGGAAAAATATACTTGAAAATAACTTCAGGAAAGGTCTTGACACTTAACAATATTTTGTATGTTTTGGAGTTACGTAGGAATTTAATTTCTGTTTCACTTCTAGGCAAGAACAGATTCAAATGTGTAACTATTTCTGGAAAAAATGTAATTAGCAAAGGAGAAATGTATGTAGGAAAAAGCTATCTCACCGAGCGCCTTTATAAGATGAATGTAATGACTGTTGAAATAAATAAAAGTTCAAATTCTTCTTATTTGCTTGAGTATTATGATTTATGGCATGAATATTTAGGCCATGTTAATTACAAAACATTATGAAAACTGATTAACTTAGAAGTTTTGCCAAACTTTGAGTGCAATAAATCAAAGTGTCAAATGTGTGTGGAATCGAAGCATGCAAAACATTCTTATAAGTCCGTTGAAAGGAATTCCAATTCCTTAGACTTAATACACATTGACATTTATGATATGAAGTCAACACCATCACGTGGTGGAAAAAAGTATTTCATAACTTTTATTGACGATTGCACTAGATACTGTTATGTCTACTTGCTAAATAGTAAGGATGAAGCAATAGATGCGTTTAGGCAATATAAAACTGAAGTTGAAAATCAATTAGACAAAAAGATCAAAATGATAAGAAGTGATAGGGGCGGAGAATATGAATCTCCCTTTCCACAAATATATGTAGAGAATGGAATCAACCATAAAACTAAGGCCCCATATTCACCTCAATCTAATGGAATTGCGAAAAGAAAATACCGAACTTTGAAAGAAATGATGAATGCCTTATTTATAATTTCTAGTTTACCGCAAAACTTGTGGGGGGAGGCTATCCTTACAGCCAACCGTATACTCAATAGAGTTCCCCATAGTAAGACACAATCAATTCCTTATGAAAAGTGGAAAGGAAGAAAACCCAACTTGAAATATTTTAAAGTGTGGGGGTGTCTAGCAAAGGTCCAAATTCCTGTGCCTAAAAGGGTTAAGATAGGACCTAAGACGATGGATTGGATGTTCATAGGATATAATAAAAGTAGTAAAGTATATCGGTTTTTGGTTCATAAATCCGAACATTCGGATATAAATGAAAATACGATAATTGAATCAGATAATGTTGAATTCTTTAAAAACATTTACCCGTATAAACTTAGACATTAACAGCCCAGTGGAGAATCTAAACGACCTCAAGATGAACCAAGTGAGAATGTACATAATGAAGAAAATCCAAGACGTAGTACACGTCAAAGAACATCAACTTCGTTTGGATCGGATTTTGTAACATTTCTCTTAGAAAATGAGCCTCAAATGTTTAAAAAAGTGATGTCATTGTCAGACTCATCTTTTTGGACAGAGGCAGTCAATAGTAAGATTGATTCAATCTTAAGAAACCATACATGGGAATTGGTTGATCTTCCTCCCGAAAATAAACCTTTAGGTTCTAAATGGATCTTCAAAAGAAAAATAAAAGAAGATGACACTATTGAAAAATACAAGGCAAGACTTGTAGTAAAAGGCTTCAAACAAAAAGAAGGCCTTGATTGCTTTGATACATACTCACCAGTAACAAGGATAACATCGATTAGAATGTTAATTGCCTTGGCTGCGGTATATGGTCTTGAAATCCATCAAATGGATGTCAAAACCACTTTCCTAAATGGAGAATTAGAGGAAGAAATATACATGGAACAACCTGAGGGTTTTGTGGTTCTAGGAAAGAAAAACAAGGTGTATAAACTTATTACGTCAATGTATGGACTAAAGCAAGCACCTAAACAATGGCATGCGAAGTTTTACCAAACCATGTTGGCAAACGGATTCAAAATAAATGAATGTGATAAATGTGTTTATATTAAAGACAGCACAAATCACCAAGTCATTATTTTTTTATATGTGGATGACATGTTAATCATCAGTAGAGACATTTCTAACATAAATGCAACAAAATGAATGCTCGAGAGTAAGTTTGATATGAAAGATGTTGGAGTTGCGGATGTGATCTTAGGTATAAGAATCTAAGAACTCCACAAGGGTTGGAATTATCACAATCTCATTATATCAAAAAGGTACTTAACAAATTCAAGTATATGGAATTCAGTATTGCCAAGACTCCATTGGATGCGATCTTTGCACTTCGAAAGAATGAAGGTGAAAGTGACTTACAATTAGAGTATGCAAGAGTATTAGGATGTTTAATGTAAATAATGAACTGTACATGATCAGACATAACATGTGCTGTCAGTAAATTGAGTTGGTACACGATTAATCCCAACAAAACTCATTGGATGTCATTGAAAAGAGTTTTGAGGTATCTTAAATACACTCAAGATTATGCTTTGCATTATAATAAATATCCTGTGGTACTTGAAAGATATAGTGATGTAAATTGGATCACCGGATCGAACGAAGTAAAATCCACAAGTGGATATATATTTACCATCGGTAGAGGAGCAGTCTCTTGGAAATCATCCAAACAAAATTGTATTGCTTGCTCTACAATGGAATCTGAATTTATCACATTGGATAAAGCTAGTGAAGAAGCAGAATTGCTTCGGAATTTCTTGGAAGATATTCTGTATTGGCCCAAGCCAGTGGCACCAGTATATATACACTGTGATAGCCAAGCGGCTATAGGTAAGGTAGGGAGTATGATGTACAATGGTAAATCTCGTCACATACGATGAAGACATAATACCATTAGGGAACTTCTCTCTAGTGGAATTATCACTATTGACTATGTAAAGTCAAAGGATAATGTGTTGGATCCACTTATAAAAGGCCTATCTAGAGAAGGAGTGGAAAGGACATCTAAGGGAATGGGTTTAAGGCCTAGGACAAGTCAGCATGGCGGTAACTCTACCTAGCAGACTGGAGATCCCAAGAGCTAGGTTCAAGAAGATCAAACAAAGTTTCGTCTGATAGGTTCAACATTGTCAATTACCCAACCCATTCTCATGATATAGACAATGTATAGTAAACAAGGATAAGACTTAAGGTGAGTCTTTTAATGATTATCTAAATTTGGCAGATTTAACCAAATAGTTTAATCTATAGGATTGAACGTTTAGAAATCACCTATGTGAGGGTGAAGTGGAAGCCGCTTCAAGGAGAATGTTAGTAAATGCCTATTCTCTAAGCTCTTATGAAATCCGGACGTGTTCATGGCTGAAAAGAACAAAATCGTGAGAACCATAAACATTAAAAGGCTGATTGTGTGAAATGTATTGTCTAGGTGTACATTAAATCTTGACGGTTCAAAGATATCAAATCTACCAATTGATCGAGTCCATCCGAAACATGTTCACTACGGAAAGTTCAAAGGGAAACCCACTTATCCAGATGCAATCAGTCTATGCTTGATGATCACATACTTGTCCGTAAAACTTTTACAAAAAATAGCCACTCCCCATTCATGTAGGATTGTTGGGTTCATAGTATATGAAAGAAATGTGAATGGATAAATGGAGAGTAAAATGGTGGAGGGAAGGAGACACTAAAATGGAAAGTGTACTTCCAAATTAGAAAGTTTACTTTTTCTCCCACATTGGTGGAAGAAGAGAACTTGGAAGTGTTTATAATCAAGAACACTTACTCCATATGATAAGTGACGCAAGAAATAAGAGATGCCTTGCGTCGTTGTCATCGCTCGCTCGGCTTGGCTTCAGCTTCAGCTTCGAATTTGGATTTAGCAAATGATCGATCGATGTGATCTATCTTTTTGGATAAACTTTATTTGACAAAATCTGATCAATGACAAAAACATAGAAAATTTTTCTATGTGTTTAATACTCTATTTATATGCATGCAGTAACAATGACAGATGCAATGTTTCAACTGAAATGATGCACTATTTCTGTTTCGACTGAACTGATGCAGATTTTTGAAATAGTGTTTCCTGAACTAATACATTGGTTCGAACAAATGCAATTCTTCAACGAAGTGATGCACTGTTTCGTGAAATGGTATACTGTTTCAGCAAAAATACTGCACTGTTTTCGGTAAACAGACATGCTTTTTCAGAAAAGTCACACCTCTAAATTGAACCACTGCCACCTTTTCAAAAAGGTTGTTATGGCTATATAAACCTAGTTTCATTCACAGGTTTTAATATGAACAAAAATTTCAGAATAAAAACACTCTTCTTGCCTTAAAAATATTCTGTGTGATCACTCAAAACGTTCAATGAGTTCGAAAATATTCCAGTTGTTTGAAGTATCGCTACAATTGATTTGTTTGGCTATTTTATCCTGAGAGGAAAATTTCGCAACCTCGGGTACAGTGAGGGGAATTATTTCCTTAAGAAAAGTCCGTGAATTCGGGCACTTGGCCATTTCTGTTTCATCTTTATTTCTAAAAATAAAATACACCTCTTGGAAAATCACTTTGATCTTGTGTTGAGGGTATTTTCTACATTTCATTGTGTTCTTGGTTTATAAACTTGAACTAGTTGAAATGGTTGTTTCTAGTATACAAATTCTTGTACCCGTAGAAGGAAAATAACAGATTATATATAATGGTGTAGGTCAGAGGAAAGGTATGGTAAAAAATTGAGGGTTAAAGACTGGTATTTATTGGACAAAATAGGATTCGTTAGGCGGAAATTTGGATTGAATAAAATGTTCGTCTATATTTGAAATATTTGCTTGTGATTCTTATCTTGGTAGTAGTTTGGCCTATTGTGTCATGAATCTTGAGCTAAAATAACGTGACAACAAATGTCTATGCTGAAAAGAGAGCTTGCAAGTTTTTCTCAAACAGGAAAGGGTGACATTGAGCGTCTCTCCAAGCTCAAAGTGATATGACGTTTTGTGATATTTTGCCAATTTGGATTCTAGGACTCGATAATGGGCTCGGCTAATTTTTAGCATTTTTGACCAAATTCGTATAAGAATTGATCAAAAATCCACTCATATATGCCTTAGATTTTTTTTTTTCTCCAACTATTTTTCATTACAAAAGTATATGTTTTTAGCAACAATATTTTTAGTTTCATTAATGGTTTAATAAAACGCAATATGTATAGGCTGAACTTTTTGTTTCAATGGTTTAGAGCAGTAGTATAAATATTTTCATATATATATATATATGACTGATCTGTAAGGTCACAGGGTGTTCATAGCACACGGTGGAAGACAAAAAGAAATCCTAGATACATTTATTTACGTTTATTTATTAATATCTAAAGAATAGGCTTCAAGACAAATTTGGTGTTGAAAGTCATATTTCAGAATTTCTTCAATAGTATGAATACTCTATATGTAGCCACATTGAGACAAATCTTTGCTATCAACTCCTTCATCAACAGAACTCGTGAGCAACAATAATGTGTTGAAATTTTTCTCAAACTATGTTAGCCTCTTATATTAGCCTAATATGGTTTAATAATGATAAATTAACGGAATAAACATGTAGGACCTACCTCGGTGGAGCTCGGGCTAAAGTTGGAAGAAACTTATTAGATGATTTAGAAGAGCTCATAAAGAGAAATTTAGCAATCAAAAATTCATACAAACGATGGAACAACACTAATTGAGCACCAATAATGAAAGAGAGATCTCACACAAGGCCAAGCAAGGAAAGAGATCATATCCCCTACACAAACATATGGATGTGTATAAATATAAATCACCTATCTAGAAAACGAAGATAATATCACATGCACGACATATCTGATATGAACACGTTAATGATGTGAATCTTCAATCAGGAAATCAATACAAATCCTTGATTGAAAAAAAATTCCTTCGATTTTTCTTTTAGAGCAAAGAAGCAACAAAAGAGGAAGACTATATAAAGGCATTACAGATATAAGAATCAGTGCGCAAAGTCACAGAAAACTACCAATTTGTTTCATCTTTTAGACTTCACAAAGTTGTGTAATTCTCTCAGTTTATAATAGCTACAAAAAGTTAAAAGATTGAGTCAGTCCTCTAATTATACTAGTTAAGGCTGTGTCACAGAATCTGAATATCGATAGATTGAGATTCGACACTTGTTCATTTATGATGTAGCTCAAACTTTACACCAAAACTCTAAAGAAAACCTTAGCAACCCAAAGGGACTGGAAAAAGAGCCATACTAGTGATGCAAACCAGTATAAATCTCTATGTTCTTCCTTACATTTTAATTTCTTCATTCAATTTATTTCTAGTTTATTGCTTATACTAAACTTCACGGGAGTCGACTAACCAAGCTGATTAGTTGACTTGAATTTTTTTTTAGTTCACCCCCCTCTTGTATTTCAATTGATATCAGAGCATGCCTCATACTAAAGAGTCTCTTAACCGTACACGAGTAAAGATCAAATGAATAACTATAAAATTCTAGGAGCACTCTTTTATGATGGGCATTCCTCAATAAAACCACGTTATTCCACTGGACAACACTACTCACACCGAAAGAACAGATTCAGAATTTTTATGCAGTCCACTGACTTCCAAGCTTAAGTAGTCATCAAGAAGGGGCCTAAACCTATACCAAAACTTAAGGAGAAACAAAATAAAAAAGAACGTAGCAGCATAGATGACTTCAAAAATTTTGAAATCACAAAAGAACCATAGGAGGTAATTGAAACAATGTTAGAGTTATATGTTTACTATGCATTTAGTGGAGTGGAAGACAAGATATCAACATGTAGAACAATCAAAGAAATGTGGGACAAACTTGACGTAACCTATGAAGGTACTACCAAAGTAAATAAAACCAGAATCAGTGCTCTAGTCAACAAATATGAGTTGTTTGAAATGGAGAAAAATGAAGGAGTGGAGTCAATGTTTGCATGTTTCAGCAAGATTGTCTGTGAACTTAAGTCTCTAGATATGATATACTCAAACAGTTTTCAAGTCAAGAAACTGGTGAGGAGTCTTCTAAAAACATGGAAAACCAAGGCAACCATCTTAGAGAACAGAGATCTCCATAACACGACATATGAAAGGCTGCGAGATAATCTTTTTGCATATGAACAAAATCATATAAATAGGTACCGCAAGGATGATAAAAAGAAACCTATATCTTTTAGTGCGATAAGATCGGGAGAAGATGAAAACATAGACGAAAACAACAATAAAAGAATGAGTCTTATAAATCGTGGAGTAAGGAAAATTCTGAGACAAAGGCCACATAGACCTCAATAAACCTTCAAAAATAGTGAGTTCACAAGAAATTATGGTTGCTGCTATCATTGCGGAAAACCTGGAACATCAAGCAAAATTGTCCTGAACTAAGGAAAAAATCATTCAAGAAAATAGAAACTTTGATTCCTTGAGTGACGAATACAAAATAGAGGATGATGTAAAAACCATCAATATGTGTTTCATGACCATGGGTGAATCCAGTGAGGTAAGACCCTTTGATTGCCAAAAATGTAACATAATACAATCTAATCTTGATATTATAACTGATGAATTTTAGAAATTCATTGATATATACAACAAAATTGCTCAATAAAATAAAAATTAGCAAAATCTTCTAAAAAGAATGATTGAAGAAGAAAGGTACTGACAGATTTAACTTGAAGTAAGCAAATAGAAGTCAACTTGCTTCAAGAAGGACTTGATGATACTAAGATGCAGTTGAAAAGCATCAGCAAATCACCAAGTCATAGTTTTGTCAAGTCCAATAATTTGAAAGCTAAATCTACTTCTTTTGGCGTATTTACTTCTACTAAATCCTTGTTTTCATATCGCGGATCTATTAGCTACACTGGTGGGACAACAGGGCACAAATCACATAATTGTAGACAACAATCTAGAGGAACATGGATTTGGAGATTAAAGAAAGTTCATCTAACATCAGGTATACAAGACCACTTGGGTACCTAAACAAAATTAATTTTCTTATTTTACAGGAACATGTTCAAAAAAGCTACAAAAAAAAGAATGTGGATAGACAACGGATGTTCCTGACATATGACCGAAAGGAAAGACAACTTCAGCACCTTTAAAAAAAATTTGATGGTGGATCTATTAGATTTAGAGATAATGCCAAAGGAGAAGTCACTAGAGTTTACTTTGTAAAAATTAGCTCATTCGACGAACTAAATGATGGGCTTAGACACAACTTATTGAGCATTAGTCAACTTTGTGATGCAGGATTTGGTGTATCTTTCAATCTTGAAAACTGCTCCATTAAACATGAAAAAAGGAAAATCAATCTCATTGGTGATCGTGTTGATAACATTTATGTTTTGAATAATACTAATTTTGCTACCGTGATGTGTCTTACTGCTTGAACTAGTGATCCCTAGTTGTGGCATAGAAATCTTGTCCATGCCAACATACATGCCATTGAAAAGCTCTTTAGACTTGACTTGGTGAACGGTCTGCCAAATCTATAGTTTGAGAAGGATCACATATGTGATACTTGTTAACTTAAATGCATTTGTATTCCATCATGTGTTTGAACCAAATGAGGCGAATTAGGTATATTCCTATCCTAACCACAAATTCTATCTTTAATTTATTTAAAGTATAACAACCCGCTTCATATATTCCATGATATAATCTATTATTTTTCCTTCTAAGATTATAATATAAATATAGGTTTATTCTAAAATTCATGAATCAATAGAATAGTAATAACAAGAACATATGAACAACCAAATGTGGTAATCAACTTAGAACCGACTCAATTGAAAGATAAGTATTCATGTTCATAGACTCAATCCTAGAATGATGGTGTTTATACACTCATACTCTTATAAGGAATCACCATAGATGATTTCATAAAGTAAAACTACAAGAAAGTAAATTAAAAGAACAAAGAACCTCAGTTTGAGCCCCTTGATTGCTTATCTTCTCTCCAATTCATGCATTGAACTAAAAATGCCATGAAATTTTGACTAAATGATCCTTTAATAATGTTTTAGGTCATCCATAGGTATCTTAACACGAAATACATGCATTGAAAATATTTCCCTTCACTTAAGAGGCTTAAAAATCACTTTTGGACACTTTTCACCCTTGGGCGTAGCACACCCTTACCAAGGATGTCTAAGGGAGTGGAACACCCTTAAAAAGGATGCACACTAAAATTTGACATTTAATTTATGTATTTGGGAATGTATCTCCCTTATATCATAAATTTGAGGGTGTGGCACACCCTAGTGCTTCAAAACGTTATTTTCCAATTAGTTAACTTCTTCCGTTTGCCTTCAAGTCCTACACTTTGTGGATGCTTTTCCAGCCTCATTTGTTCTTTTGTGCTCTTGAAAATTGCTCCTAACATATTATATGATCTTTTATAACATAAAATAAAAAAAGAATTAATGGAGATGACATAATAGAGTCCATCAAAATAAACTAGAAACCACATATCTCAAGCTAGTAATACTAGTTTTCTCGTCTAAACTCTATGCGACCAATTTGACTCTAAACTTGTTTTTATTGCACCTTAGACACTCTAACTATGAACTTAAACACATAGATACTCAATTACACCATTAATAACTCATTATGAACACAAGAAGTTCTCAAAACTAGGTTGAATACGTATAGATAATGACACTTAGGTGCATAAATATACCTAAGACCACCCTTTAAAAAAATAGTGTGGTCGAATGAAAAAATAGATCCCTTCAAGAAACTGTTCGAACTATGTTACTCGAGTAGAACTTGCTAAAATAGTTTTAGGTAAAAGCAGTAAGCACTACATGTAATATTCTTAACAGGTTTCTTATTAGGCTAATCATAAGAAAGACTCCTTATGAGTTATGGAGAGGAAAGAAATCAAACATCAGTTATTTTCATCCTTTTAGGTGCTCATTCATACCAATGGTAAGAATAATCTTGGAAAGTTTTATCCTCACAGCGACGAAGGTATCTTTCTCGATTACTCTTTTACTAGTCGTGCCTATAGAGATTTTAATAAACGAACCTTATGTGTTGAAAAATCTTTGCATATAGTTTTTGATGATTCTAATACTATATTTATTAGTTTGAGTTTTGATGAGGAATAGGTGAATGACTCTCAACACAAAGTCATCCCTAAAATAATAACTGAA
This sequence comes from Capsicum annuum, assembly GCF_002878395.1. Taxonomy (NCBI): domain Eukaryota; kingdom Viridiplantae; phylum Streptophyta; class Magnoliopsida; order Solanales; family Solanaceae; genus Capsicum; species Capsicum annuum. The sequence continues at coordinate 162,129,318 of NC_061111.1, read as the reverse complement.
CAAACAGAAGCTTAGTTGATTATTGTATCACCAGAGTTATCTCTGCCCATGAAGCTATTAAAAATAAATATTTCAAGAGAATAGAGGCATAGTGCAAGATTTCCAAATGAATTTATAACGGTTGAGGTACATAGTGTAGGTTAATATTTACTTACATGCTAAACCTTGTTCCTTACCTGACTATTATATATAATATATGTATGTACAGGGTGTGCATGTAGATTTTTATCATGGTTTTGACTTGATTTATTTTATCCTTATCCTGAGTTACATGCTATTACTCACCCTACTAACCATATCTGAACGTTGTATCCCCATGCAATAGAGGTTTTGAAGATACTTTTACTTTTCCTACACAGTGATAGGTGACCTCAGAGTTGGTTATTTGTAATGAAGTGGTAAGCATCCATTCTCCAAAAGACTTGATCATTTCATTAGTTTTTATTTCATAAATTAGAATTGAAGACTTCACATTTATATTATCATTATTATGGTCATTGTTAGAGTCGAGCGCATATTTCGACATAGGTTATTTTTTGGTATAGAGGCTTGTGGATTACTATGGACTGGGTTTTGGTTGTTGATATTATCAGACTCTAAGTTACTATTTACTCTATCTTGTTATATATTTGAAATTCATCCATTGATTAGTGTATTATATTCTAGTTGACTAGGCAAAGGGGGTAGTGTCTGATCCTCAATGGACTTGAAATACCCATCACGATCAGTCCTTGGTTAGGGTCATGAAAAAGTTAGTATCAGAACCTAAGTTCATGGTGAATTTGGTGTCCACAAAGTCGTGTCAAGTATTATCTCTTTCATGGGAGTGTAGTGCGTCATATTTATGAGGGAGAGGCTACGAGATATTTAGGAGTATTTTTCTTTCTTGTTGTTCTAGTCTCAGGCTGTAGATTCTATTTGTTTGCATCTCAGATCATGCCTTCTTAAAGATCTGATACTTGTAGAACCTTTTCTGTCCTAACTGAGGACAATGTGGATGGAACTCATCCTACTTATAGAGTTTAGATCTAGTCTAGGGTTCTAACTCCTGATTGTACTACCTCTCATGGAGTTCCATGGTCCCTACCAGTCCTCTTTAGACTTCTCATACCGATGATGATCATTCCCGCCTTCCCAAGGAGGCATTTCTAATGTTGAGTTACATAAATCTATTCATCTGTTGACCCAATTGGTGACATCATAATCATGTCAATCAGTTCCTGCGGTATTGCTGTGAGTTTTTCTTAGTTGCTCGAGTTGGATAGTTAATGAGGCTCAATCCTCTGACCTTTACTAGATCTAAGGTTGAGGAGGATTCTCAAGGATTCATAAATAACAATAAGAAGATATTTAAGGTAATGCATACTTCTCACTTCGATGGTGTAGAATTGTTGTATCTGCATTGAAGGATATGGCATATCAGTGATATTATAATACCCCACATTTCAGGCTAGAATAAAAACCATCATTTCTATGCATAGATGATCCAAAAGCCATAAATCCTATGTAATTTTGGCATATTAATCAATTATGTAGTGTGTGAACCTATTTAAGCATGAATTGAGATTATAGAGGTCTCCTAACTCAAGAACGAGTTGAAAGCTTTCCTATCATTCGAGTTTGAGTGAGCATCAAAACTTGGGTCAAGTGCAGGAGGCTACTAGGCATTTAGGAATGTTTCCCTTTCTTCATGTTCTAGTTCATGCTATTGAGACAGAATGTTTCTCTTCCATACTCTAATTCGTGCTAAGGTGTCACCCATACGAAAGTAAAGTTATCCTAATTCTTTCCTTACTTTGATGTGCCCAGATATGTCTCGTTATTGGGGTGATTCAAGTGCAGAAGTTTAGAGTCTAAATGGTATGGTCCTTTCTAATTGAGCCATATAAGAGTTTAAAATTTTTGCAAGGACTTGAGAAGAGTCCATTAGTGCTTCAGAGTGTATTGATTTTTGTGTGAACTTTGATTCTGATGAAATTGTGCTTTTCGTCCTGTGGTATTAAGAGTATTCCGTGTCTTTTCAAAAATTTATGTTGCAGACATCATACTTCAAGGGGAATGATGTGTAGCAGAATGTTGGAATTGTATTTTCACCCGATTAGTAGTATAATTTAAAGTGTCGGTGTCATGACCTATTGGTAGTAAGATTAGACCAAGAGGTTGGTGATATAAATTCACAAAGTTAGAAGTCAGAGTGAGGGTGACTTTTGTGTAAATAAATATTTTAGTTGATTAACCGATGTTTGAGGATGATTTACCACTTTATAGTGATAGACTAATTTGGTAGCTAGTAGCACGTGTGGATTGTATGATAGTCTATGGGGGAAGTGTTTGACTCAGATTTTTATTTATACAGAGTAAGATGTGTATCCTTAGATCATTGAATATTGTGTGTCAATTTTCTATCTCTTGTAATATGTAATCTTGTTATCATAGTATTTTTGAAAAAAAAATCAAAGTCTAGTGAAGCCGTGTGGGGCTCTTTTGATTCACTAGCATAGTTGCTTTGTTATTTATTTCATTTTCTTGTTCAAAACACAAAAATCAAAGTCTAGTGAAGCCATGTGAGGACTATTTCTATTCATTAGCAACTTGTTGTTCTTGTGTTGGTTGAATATATGTATAGTCAAATCTTTTCGCATGAGATTGAGTTGGCAATAAAGTGATGTGTCCTTGTGTGTTAGTTTAGTAGAAGGTAGAGAAGGAGTTATTAGTTAAGGTGAATTTTTGTCAGCTTGAAGTATGAAAATGGCTAGATGAGCCAGTAAGTTATAATTATAGACTCATGGTTATTTGTGGAATTTGAAGGTAGTCTAAATGTACGCTTGGGTAAGTAAGTGTGATATGAGAAAGCAGTATAAGTAGATAAGATTGTATGGGGTTATATGACCATGTCTATTATGTGACTTTACCCCCCTTGACCTTTTTTTCGTTGGTAGTTGTAAACTAGTACTACTTGTGAGAACGTATGTAGTAGATTTTTGAGGTATTTGGATAGAATATCCCAATTTGATGGACTAGTATATTATGTTGCCTTCTTCATTGGTGGTTGGTGATTGATGCTAGACTATTGGCTTGAATTTAATGTAGGATGCGGATGTAAGAATAGTGGCTTTAGATTAATAATGAATGTTTTGTGAGAATTGTGTGTCAGGTTGGGTTTTAAATCATGCTCAGTACTAGACATTAAGTTTGAACAGTTGATGTCCATAAAGGTGGATCTGATGATTTCTTGGTTAATGATACTACTTATATGGAAGTGATCTAATAGGCTTGAATGGTGTATGCAATATATTAAGTTTATTTGATTAGTAACAAAGTATGATGTTGTATGTATGAGGTAGAAGTATACCCAAGGTGATATGGAGTTGCAGCATTTTCTAAGACTATTACATGTTGCGTGTGGCTAGTGGACATAGTAGTATCGTTGAGTTGCTAGGTGGAGAAAGACTAGTAGTATGATTCATCAAAGGCTTGGTGATATCCCTGATTAAGTGTTATAATCTAAGTTTGAATTTTTGAAGGTTGAACTAACATAAATAAGAGTTGAAGCGCTATAGGGTGTGTACTCCGACTATGGGAATACTCACGAGGATTTGAAGTTAGTAAGTGTTCGAGTATTATATGATTGACTATTGGGGCTCTATAAAGATAGAGTGTGTCTCAAAAGGTAGGATTAGCAGTGGGTTTTCCCCTTCCAGGTGTAGCCATTTGGGTTAAGTTCTATTAATTACGTGTATTATCTTATTCCAGACCCTAGAGTGCAGTGAGTGTAGTTTAGTTAGAGTCTAGTAAAGTATCTCTCGAACTTAAGATTATGACTTAAAGCTAAGGGGGAGATGATAGAACAAGTTACCAAGTCAGGCTCTCAGATTCTAGTAGTAATGTCAGAATGATATAGAATATAAGAAAGTGAGGGTGAGACTCAAACCATTCTTATCTCAGTATTTTTCAGTGGTCCCAATACCTACTCATGCCTAACATTTCAGTTCTATGATCATAGTTCATGTTCATGTATATGATAGAGAATCACGTGCTTTTCCAGTTCTAAAATGAGGAGTTCCAGTTCATTTAGTAGTCGAAATCACATTCGATATGTTATGAACTTCAAATTAAGGTCATGCAGCTCATGACTCATGTACTCATGCTTTATAGTGTGCTCAGTTCCCATAATTCATGCTATACTCTTTATGATTGACAAGATTCAGCTTAAAGTTATGTATGCCCCAATTTAGATCACTTTGATGAATCCTTGATGTTGATTTGCTATTCTTTCAGCCTCAATTAAGTGTCAAGTATCATATAATATCCTCCCATGCTTCAAGGTCTTATGTTCTAACCTTTTAGTGACTCCTCCTTATGTGATGATAGTGGTGATAAGTAAATGTTTCTTGTTATTGGAAGATCATAGTATGCTTATTTTAGATAAGGCCGTAAGTGTGAAGTAAGATATGGGGCCAAGTCATTGCTATATGTGATGGTTAGTGGAAATTTATGTGTGTATGTTCTTGGGGTAGCGTGTGGGAGTTATATTGATAGTGGATTAGAGAATATGTGAAGTATGTCCTTATGGGTGTTTTCCTTGGAGTTCATATGTGGTTATAAAGATAGGCTTGAATGATATGTTGAGATTTAAGTGGAGGAACGAAATATGCGCTAGTGAATCCATGTAAGAGATCAGAGTTAGTCATCGAAGTGGTAAGGCCCGATATTCTTAGGGTGTGATCTCTAAAAAAATATGTATAGAAGATTGAATCATATGGTTTAGACTAGTATCGTGGTGTGGCATGTTGTATTTTGTGATTTGAAGTTAAGCTTGATCATGGTGAGAGGACTTATGTTACTTTAGGCATTAGTAGAAAGATTTATCAATGCCCATATAAGAATTCTAAGTTGAATCAAATGAGTATGGTATTTAAAGGGAATAATATAGTTAAGGGAGTATTCGAGAAGTGCACTAAGCTTGAAAGTAAGAAGTTGCATTGCCTAAGGCCTGGTGATTCTATCCAGTGTATGAGTTATATGTCTATATTCCATGCTATAGAGTAGTGTCACTGTTGTAATTCCTTAGTTGGGTGTCTTGTGTAACTCATGCCCAAGATTCTTTGCTCCCGAATGCTACTAGAACTTCTTTAGAAAGAGTTTTGAAGAGATACTCCAGTTAAGTATAAGTTTCCAATATAATTCAGTCTGTATAACCAGCATTTCAGTTTAATAGTCAGGCAGACAAGTTACTGTAGTTTTACACCTTTACACCCAGTCCTGCTATCCGAAGTCCCATGTGTATGACCATCCCAAGAGATAATCTATTCCATCCATGTAAATTGCGAATTCCGTTCAGTCCGAACATTATGTTTCAAATTCAACTATTTAGTCATGACTCAGTTCATAAGAGTTCAGCGCATAGTCTCAAATCTCTCTAGGCATTTTAGCTCAGACAGTGTAATACATTTGTACGATCTAAATCTTGTTGTCTCAAGATTCGTACTTACATAAGTTATCACTTATCAATTCGATACGTTTGATTGGATCATGAACACATCAAGGGAATCCTAAATTCTCAGCATGAATCATCTCCTTAAAGCAAGTAAGGGCAAGTCAGCTCAGAATTCAGTTTCATGATGGAGATTTAAATGTTTCAGATCAGTATATTCTTTCTTAGAAGACATATCATGTCCACATTATTCTATACCTTTAAGACTTCAACATTCCTACCTATTATTCGGGGATGAATGATCCCAAGGAGGAGATAATGTAACACCCCGCATTTTAGGCTAGAATAAAAACCATCGTTTCTATGCATAGATGATCCAAAATCCATAAATCCTATGCAAATTTTGCATTTTAATCAATTATGTAGTGTGTGAACCTATTTAACCATGAATTGAGATCATAGAGGTCCCTTAACTCAAGGACGAGTTGAAAGCTTTCCTATCATTCGAGTTTGAGTGAGCGTCGACACTTGGGTCAAATTTAATCGACCATAACTCTTTTTATATAATGAATTAGAGGGCCTACTATATATCAAATGAAAGATCTTTGAATTATCTTTCAAACAATACCAATTTTGCCTAAATCTGATACTCGAGAAAAAAGTTATAGCTATTTTAGTGACTAAGAAAGTAGCACCATGCGATAAGCGTGCGACGCACGCCCTATCGCACGCACCAAAATTTCAGGTTCTGTTTCCACATTTTTAAGGAAAAAATGGGTATCTTCCATCCCTTATCCAGCTATAACACGGGATTAAACTCCCAAAACACCAAAATATGATTCTTTTCTCTCAAATTAATCAAGAACTCACCCTAGGGTTTCAAACTAAAAATCCAAATATCTCAAGATTTTACTGTGGGTTTTCCTTAATTCTTCAAGATTTGGAATCCCCATTGCGAGGGCTACAAGAGACACCCATCATCGTACGTGTAGCATGCCAAAAGCTAGAGTTCATTCAAAAGTTTCTAATTTAAGGTACGTGGGTTTTTCTAAAATCTCATGGGTATGAAAATCTTGATTTTAAGAAAGGGTTTTTTAGATTTATGAATATATTCATGCTTTAGAAGCATTGATGATATTGTTTTGGTCTTTAGGCTTTCCCCCAACTTGATTTGAAATTATATATATATATATTGTAAGCATGTGTTTTAAGGTTGATGATAGAATTGAGAGCATGATTCATGAAAAATCCCTCTCTTGTGATGATTTTCATTTACTTATGATATACTATGAAATCGTTTGAATGCATCTTGAAAAGCATGTTATGAAATGTCTTGAATAATGTTACATTTGGATTATGATTTTGATTTCAAAAGAAAGAGGGTTGTTTATGTTGATAAATGGTGAACATATTATATAATGAGAAGGATTGCATGGTTTGTTAAAGATTATATGACCACCACTTGTTTATTGAAAGGATGGGAATTTTGTATAATTTTGACTTATATTTTTGAAACATGAATTTTCTTTGTTAAATTGCATGTTTGGGTGGTCTGAACTATGTTTTAATGAAAGAATCATGCATAATGCATTATGGCTCAAAAATAGTGCTTACAAGCCTTGGTGTGATGACACTAATCCAGATTAATGTCATGATAATTCAGAACAGAATAGAATGCATGTTTGAAGTTAGATTTTTTAGATGTTGAAATTAGAATAATACATAATCAGAACATGATAAAAATGGACATAAAGAGACCTTAGGTGATTTCCCGAAGAAGACATGAGTTCATATAACTCATTACCCAAAATCATGATTTGCCAATCCGGGTATATTATTATACGCTGGCCTAGTGCCCTGTGGCGTATCAAACTCAGACACTCCAACCCTTGCGGCACACTTGGGTTGGGGGCTTCCCCACCGAGTCAATGACAGATTTCATATAGATCGTGGAATATCAGACTTGTAGGGGAGTGCCACCTAACTTATAAGTAATACAAAGATCAGAAACTACTTTTGATAGAAGGGTTTTTTTATGGTTTTTTAAGAATGCCCATGTGTTTTGAAAATTATATATTTCATGATGTTTATGACTAGCTCTCAACAATTTTATTTATATAAAAGCTTTATTTTGGATTACTCTGCGTACCAGTACATCTGTATTAACCCCCTAGCTCTAGGTTCTGAGGCACAGTCTAGGGGTCCTGATAAGTAGTAGATTTCATCAGACAGGAGTGAAGAGTACCAGTTGGTGAGCCTTCTATATTTCAGAAGGCCTAGTTTCTTTTAGGCAGTTATTATTTATTATAGTTTTGGTCTACTGGGGCCTTGTCTCAGTTTTCAGATAGTTGTTATTTGATCATGTAGTAGAGATTTCGCAGACGGTTTTCAGACGGTGTTTAGTTGATATTGGATTTTATTCCTCATTGTTAAACTAAATTTAGATTATGACCATGTTTCCGTAACAGATTTTATTTTTTCATTTCCTATTTATATATGATGGTGTATATGATTACAAGTTAGAAAGGCTCTCGGGACTTCATGGTTTGGGATGTCCATCACGGCCAGGGCCCTTGTTCGGGTTGACAGATATGAGGAGTGAGATCAGTCAATGGGTGATGATGCGGAGTTTCCATTACGGGATGAGTTTTCGGGTGGCTTCTTAGATTTTTTCTTTCCTTAGGAGTTGAAGAAGGCTAAAGTTGAGAAGTTTGTGAATCTAAAATAGGGTAGGATGTCCGTGAAAGAGTATGCCCTGAAATTTAATCAGTTATCCCGTTATGCTCCTAAGTTAGTGTCAAGCATGGGGGCTAAGATGAGGAAGTTTGCTTTGGGCTTTTCTTGAAAATTGGTGCTAGAGTGCAAGGCCTCCTTATTGAATAGTGACATGGATATCTCTAGGCCTGTGGTGCATATGAAGTAGGTTGAAGATGAGAAGAAGAAATAAGTCAAAATAGAGAAAAGGCAAGGTAAGAGGTCCAGGTATTCCGAGCAGGGTAAAGGCCATCAGAGTAGTTGTAGAGATGACAGGCAATGGTCTAAGAAGATGTGGAAAAATTCTAGCTCTTATTTACTACTAGTGATCCATATCCTAAGCCATCCAATGATCGTCGTTTTCAGAGCAACAGTGGGTTTAAGGCACAATGTGCCCAATCTTAAGATAGTAGGGACCAATCAGCTCCGTTGTATCCTCCTTGCAGAATTTGTGGTCAGTTGCATCATGGTTTTTGTGAGGGGGAGAGAAATAAGTGTTTTAGATGTAGCCATCCTAGCCATATTTAGAGAAATTATCCCTCCGATAATGTAGCTATTGGGGCTAATAAGGTCCTAATTATTGCTTCTTCAGGTCCTGTACCAAAGGGTGCTACTTTGGGTATCGACACTAGCTGAAATCATCTGTATGCTCTTGTCACCCATCAGGATTTTGTGGCATCTCCTGTTGTTGTTACTGTTATGCTAAAACTATTTTCCTATGATGTGTATTGACTACTTGATCCTGGGTCTACTCTTTCTTATTTGACCTCTTATGTGGCTATTCATTTTGGTTTTGGTCCTGAGTGTATTCCTGATCCTTTTTCTGTATCTATCCCGATGGGTGACTCTATTGTGGCTATAAAAGTCTATAGGGGTTGTATGGTATCTATCATTGATAGAAAGACGTCGGTGGATTTGATAGAGTTGGAGATGTTAGATTTTGGTATTATCTTGGGGATGGATTGGCTCGATTCATCATATGCATCTCTTGATTGTAGGACCCGATGGGTTAATTTCCAGTTCCCAGATGAACTGGTGATTGAGTGGAAATGGAGTTCCCTAGTGCCTAAGGAAAGATTCATTTCTTATCGAAGAACCCAAAAATTGATTTTCAAAGGGTGTCTATATCATCTGGTCTAGGTTAAATATTCTAATTACAAGGGTCCTTCCTTGTAGTCAATAATTTTTTGAAGTATTCATGATGATTTTCCTGGTGTCCCTCCCGATAGAGAAATTGATTTTGGAATAGATCTTTTTTCAAACACTCAGCCTATCTCTATCCCTCCCTATAGAAGTACTTTGGCAGGGCTGGAAGAACTTAAATAGCAGTTGAAAGATCTTCTTGATAAGGGTTTTATTTGCCTTAACATTTCTCTATAGGGCGTGCCGGTACTCTTTGTACGAAAACAAGACGGGTCCCTTTGTATATGTATAAGTTATCTCTAATTAAATAAAGTGATAGTGAAGACTAAGTATCCTCTTTCGAGAATTGATGACCTATTTGACCAACTATAGGGTGCAAAGTACTTTTCTAAGATTGACCTTTGCTTGAGTTATAATTTGTTGAAGATTAGGGAGGTGGACATCCCTAAGACTGCTCTACGAACTAGGGATGGTTATTTTAAGTTTTTGATGATGTCTTTTGGTTTGACTAATGCACCGACTACATTCATGGATCTTATGAATCGGGTATTCTATCAGTTTTTGGACTTAGCCTTTGCATTTATTGACGACATCCTGGTATATCCTAAGAGCAAGGAAGATTATGTCGATCACCTTCGTATAGTGTTGCATACCCTTAAGGATCAACATTAGTTTTCAAAGTACGGGTTCTTGTTGAATGTTGTTACTTTTCTTGGTCATGTTATTTCTTATGAAGGGATCATAGTGGATCCACAGAAAGTTGTGGTGGTTAGGAAGTGGCCTAAACTTACGACTTCAATCGACATTCGAAGCTTCTTGGGCTTGGTCGGATATTTGAGGATGTTTGTGGAGGGTTTCTCTTTGATTGTTTCTTTGTTGACTAGATTGACTCAGAAAAAGGTGAAGTTTCTACGGTCTGATGCTTGCAAGGGTAGCTTTGAGAAGTTGAAGTATAAGTTGACTTTTGCTTCTATTCTAACCCTTCCCGAGGGTACTAATGGCTTTGTTGTTTATTGTGACGTCCCTTGTGGGACTGGGTAGTGTATTGATGCAACGGGAAAAGGTTGTGGTATATGCTTCTAGGCAGCTGAAGGTGCATGAGAAGAACTATTGGACTCATGAATTGGAGTTGTTGATGGTAGTCTTCGCTTTGAAGATTCAGTGTCATTACCTGTATGGGGTTAATAGTGGCATCTTCTCAAACCACAAGAGCTTGAAGTATGTGTTCACCCAGAAGGAGTTGAATCTCAAGAAAATGAGATAGCTTAAGTTTCTTAAAGACTATAGTATGAGTCTCCACTATCATCCAGGTAAAGCTAATATGGTTGTTGATGCTCTTAGTAGGTTATTTATAAGGAGCTTGTCTCATGTTAATGAGGCGAAGCGAGGGTTGGCGAAGGATATTGATCGTTTGGCTAATCTTGGAGTTCATCTTTTTGACTCTGAGAATGGTGGAGTGATTGTTCAAGAGGTGGAAAAGTCCTCTCTAGGTGCCAAGGTAAAGGTGAAGCAGGTTTCAGACCATATTCTGATGAGAATCAAGGATGATGTGGGTCACTAGAGGGTGGTGGCTTTTAAGATTGATGGTGATGGTATCTTGAGGTACCAAGGTAGATTATGGTGTGTTCTCGATATTGTGAGCTGTGAGAAAGGATCTTGGTTGAGGCTCATGAGTCAGTACACTATTTATCCAAGTTCAACAAAAATATACCACAATTTGAAAGAGATCTATTGGTGGAATAACATCAAACGGGATATGGAAATTTTGTGGCTAAGTACATGATGAGTCAGCAAGTGAAGGTGGAACATTTGATGCTTGGTATGTTATTTTAAGAAATTGAGTTGCCTGTGTGGAAGTGGGAGGTGATTAATATGGATTTTGTTACCACTCTTCCGCTATCACGAAATCAGTTTGATTCAATTTGGGTTATCGTCGATAGGATGACTAAGTCCACTCACTTCTTACCAGTGAAGACTACTTATTCGGTGGAGGATTATGCTAAGTTTTTCATTCAAAAAATCGTCAAGTTGCATGGTTCTATAATTTCCATCATATCTGATCGAGGTACTTAGTTCTTGTCTCATTTTTGGCATTCTTTTTGTAGAGGTTTGGGAGCTAAGGTGAGCCTTAGCACCTCTTTCCACCCTCAAGCGTATGGACAAAAAGAATGGACTATTCAGACATTAGAGGATATGCTGAGGTCATGTGTGATCGACTTTGGTGGTAGTTGGGTTGATCATTTGACTCTTATAGAGTTTACTTATAATAATAGTTATGACTCTAGTATTGTAATGGCTCCTTTCAAATCCCTTTATAGTAGGAGGTGCAGTTCTCTTTTTGTCTGGTTTAAGATTGGTAAGAATAGGTTATTCTATCCCGACTTGGTTCACAAAGCCATGGAAAATTTAAAGGTGATTCGGGATAGACTTAAGGCCACCCAAAGTGGCCAATAGTCCTATGCGGATGGAGGCATAGGGAGTTAGAGTTTAAGGTGGATAATTTAGTGTTCTTGAAGGTATCTCCCATAAAGAGAGTGATACGGCTTGGTAAGAAGAGAAGATCAGTCTCCGGTATGTTGGTCCCTTTCATGTTTTGAGGTGATTGGGCCATGTGGATTATGGGTTGGAGTTGCCGTCTTGGTTGGGTTCTATTCATCCAGTCTTCCACATTTTGATGTTGAGGATGTGTGTGTGATCCTTCCTTGATTATTCCTTTGGAGAGTGTTAGTGATTCAGATTTCTTTTCCTATGAAAAAGTCTCAGTGGAAATTTTGGATAGGCAAGTTCGTCATCTGAGGACTAAGGAGCTGGCTTCGATGAAAGTTCTATAGAGGAACCATAAGGTCCTAGAATCTAATTGGAAAGATGAAGAGGACATGAAGTCCAAATGTTCATTCTTCTTTCCCGTTTTGGATAATCGGGCTTGAGGTATGTGTATTTCCTTAACATCTTTGTTTTCTGTCTTTGTTAAAGGTAAGTGTGGTTATACTCTACATTAAATCATGCTAATAGAAGCCTTGACCCATCATTCGAGGCTGAATGATGCTAAGGGGGAGAATGAAAAACCCTGAATTTTGGTCCTTGAAAATTTCTTGGCCTATGAGCTTACTTCCTAGACAACGACTCTCCCTATGAGTCGTAGGGTGTAATTATGGGTTGTAGGACCCTAATCATATCCTAACTAGTGTAGATTGACCAATCTTTTGTGATGATTACGATTGGCTCCTAACGAGTCATAAAAACTCTATACAAGTCGTATAGTCTCATCAATAGCCAAACTAGTGTGATGCCCAAATGTTTTGTCTTGCCTACGATTTGACCAAACTAGTCGTAAAGTCTGAATATGAGTCGTATGGTACGACTCATATCAAATTAGTATGATTTCCTATGTATGATGTCCAGACTACGATTGAAGGTCACGAGTCGTAAGGTGACTTTATAATTCGTAAGGTCACACGGAACGGCTGGGCAATAATTTTTTAGTATTTCATTAAGGGCACTTTGGATATTTACTCTTTTCCCCAATCATGATCCACGACTTAAAATCCCTTTATGGTATCATTATCACTCCAGAACAAATCAAAATAACTTCGTAAACTCTCCCAAATCCCCGAGTTCAAGAACACTTAGGGTTTCCAAAAAAAGTTGGTCAGTTAGGGCTCTCGAGGGTGATTTCTCTCCATCTTGTGATACTTTTAAGAATGTTAATTTTCTCCAATCTTATTTTGTGAAAAACGTGTGTTTTAAATAGTTTAATTGTATGGATTTGAATGTTGGTTTTGACATGGGTTGAGGGTTTTGGAATGGCTGATCCTTGAATTGTTTTCCTACGGTTTTTATGAGTTATTTATGTTCAGAATTGAATATTTTTGAACTAATGGGGTGCATGGGTAGGGGAGTTTGAATAGGGTCGAGGTATTTCCCCAAATGGATGTTTTGGACTTGGAATTGGTTTTGAATTATTGTATTCCCTCAACCCACTTGTGTAAACAATTTTGAATTATGGAATTGTCACTTGGTTTGACTTACTCACCTATACTATTGTATTTCATCAATGATTAAACAATGAACATGGGTTCTGAAGACCTTGTTATCTATGTTTTAATTTAACGAACAAAGATGGTCGAGGTATTTCCCCAAGATGATGAATATAATTAAAATGGCATAAGAGTAATCTTACAAGCGTAAGGGTATAACGATACCTGAATGTGTAATTCCATGGTTTAATGTAAGGGTTTTGTGAAACTTGTTTTAATATTGGATTAAAGGGGGTTATGTAGCTAAGCCGTTAAGGTGTGAGTCTCGAATGACTTATACTAAAAACTCATGTTTGCCGACATAAGGGTTGGTCTTGATGACCTTATGCATTATTCACACTATTTATATATTTGTATCTAGGATTGACGTGGGGTCGGGGCATTTTCTGGTCTTCCTTAATACCTCCGGTTCGCATAGCTAACATGTACTGGGGCCCTTTTTGTAGGGGGAACTGAACCCATATAGCCTGTGGGTACCTTTTCATAACGATTAAGCTACATAGTCTAAGCTAATATTTTACTCACATGCTAAACTATGTTCCCTACACCAGCATGTTATATATATATATATATATGAATGTACAGTGTGTGCAAGTGGATTTTTACTGTGGTTTTTACTTGCCATTATTTTATTCTAATCCTGAGTTATATGCTAGTGTTCACCCAACTAATCATCTTCGAACGCTGTATCGCTACGCGATGTAAGGTCCGAAGGCATTTCTACTTTTCCTATGCAGTGATAGGTGATCTCAGAGTCGGTGTGGTGAGCTTCCATTCTCTGAAAGACTTGATCATTCTATCAGTTTTTATTCCATCAATTAGAATTGAAGACTTTACATTTACATTGTCATTTTCCTTTTCATTATCAGAGTCGGGGGCATGTCCCGATGTAGGTTGTTTTTTGGTATAGAGGATTGTGGATTATTGTGGACTGGGTATTGATTGTTGACATGGTCAAACTTTGAGTTACTTTTTACTCTATCTTGTTATATCTTTGAAATTCATCCTCTAAGTAGTGTATCATGTTCTGTTCGATTAGGCAAAGGGGGTGGTCTCTGGTCCTCGGTGGACTTGAGATACCCGTCATAGACAAGCCCTGGTTCAGGTTGTGACAAGAAGACTAAAAAACTACTTAGCCATTGGAACCAAATAGGTCTATAGAAACAAAATAAATGAATAAGGTAAAGTCGTCAAAAACAAGGCCAGGATGGTAACTCAGTGTTACTCTTAGTAAGAAGGTATTGATTATGATGAAATCTTTGCTCCTATAGCAGGATTGGAATCCATTCGCATTCTCTTAGCATTTTCTTCCTTTGAATGTTTACAGATATATCAAATGAATGTAAAAAGTGCCTTTTTAAATGTTTTTTTAATGAAGAAATCTTTGTCAAACAACCTCTAGGTTTTGAAGATCCACCGTGCCCAAATCATATTATTAAACACTCAAAAACATTCTATGGTCTTAAACGAGCTCTAAAAATTTGGTATGAGAGATTGGGTATGTTTCTGTTAAACAATAATTTTTAGAGAGGAAAAATGATACTACCCATTTTGTTCAAAAGTTAGACTCAAGCATGCTTATTGTAAAAATTTATGTGGATGATATTATCTTTAGAAGTCCTAGAACCTATTTTTGTGTGAGAATTTTGCAAATCTTATAAAGGGAGAATTTGAAATGAGCCTCATAGGAGAACTCACATTCTTCTTAGGGATTTTAAATTAAGAAAACTTCAAAGGAAACCTTTATCAGCCAAACTAATTAAATTCACAAAGGAACTCATCAATAAGTTTGGCATGGAAAAGGGGAAGACCTTTGGAACCCCTATGAGTCCCTCAACAAGTCTTGACTTAGACACTTCAGGGAAAGATATGGATGAAAAGACCTATAGAGAAACGATTGGTTCCTTACTCTACTTGACTGTAAGTTAACTCGACATTATGTTTAGTGTGTGCAAGTGCGCAAGATTTCAGTCAGCTCCCAATGAGTCACATTTGACTGCAGTAAAACGGATCATCCGATATCTCATTGGGACTCAGGACATTGGATTATGGTAGTCCCATTCCTCAAATTTTTGTTTAACTAGCTATTCAGATGTTGATTTTGCAGGCGATAAAAATGATCAAGAAAGCATTAGCAACACTTGTCAAATTCTTAGAGAGAACTTAATTTTATTGCATAGTAAGAGATCTCGCCCTACTTTTCTAGAAATTCTTCCTCTAGAAGAACATGCATAAGTTCTGTAATGTACCACGACAAATAAAGTTTTTGTAATTCAAAAATTGCTCAGTGGTGTCTAGAAGGGTTGTGAATCTCTTGCAATTGAACAAATCTCATTCCAATGTAAGTCCCTTATTTAAAGATCAAGATTTATCTCTTGTCCTTCGTCTAAGTGGAATAAAAGTCTTTGAGGACCATGTCAGAATATTTTATGTTAATCTCCGTATCTCCCAAGACAGTTGTGAGTTTGAAACCCTAGTGCTCAGCACAAGGATCATTTTGAATGACTTTGTGTTTGAGAAAATATTTGATGCTAAGCTCTCTGAAGCAATTCCGTTTTTGAGGAAGCAAAAGAAGTAGTTTCTGATCCTGAAGTAAACTTGTCCAATTTTGGACCGCTATCACTGTACTTCAAGCACAGAATTTTAGCTCATATCATCGCCACCATCCTAATTCCCAGGAAGAGCTCTCTAAGTAATTTTACCTGTAGAGATATTTTTATTCTTTACTGGATGATCAGGAAATACAAAATTAATTGGGACATGTAGTTTTGTGAGTATACGTTGGAGAGTGCAGTCGATACTCATGCCACAACAAATCATCCCTATGGGTTGTTGAGTACTCGAATCCTACTCCACTACTCCATTAATCTCTCAGGATTTCTTCCAGTTTAAGTCTCTGCTACCTATAACACTAAAACATTTGCCAGCATAGGATATATTCTAGTGGAAAATGAATGGTACAAAAAGGATTCCACTAAATTAAAATTTGATCTCACTAAAGTAAGTAAGAATGCTACTAACCTTGTGTTTTCAGTGCAAAAGAAAGTGAAGGAGATTATGGAACAATGGAAATCCATCAAGGAAGGGATGTTGGATATTCAGGAGTCAACTAGCAAGTTGTGCAGCTGGGCAAGGACACAAGCACTAACGTGGACAAAATGCATCTTTCAGTTGATGACCTCAAATAGGAAGGAGTCAAAATCTTCAATAAGTTTTTCAATTAAGTCGACTCCATCAAGTCGGAATCCAACTCCTCTCACAATGAGCTTGCCATATCTGTCCAGAACTCCTACTATAGCTTCTCTAAGAATGTAGAGCAATCCTAGGAACACTTTTGTCACAACATACATAACACTCTCACCTACTTCCTTATAAAAAGTTGACTCTAACTCCTCTTATTCAAAGAGGGTCTGTCCTCTTTTCTTTTTGGGGATGGTAACAGGGGCACTATCTAGCTTACTACTTGTTTTGTTGATTTTGCATGATATGCTATGTCTGTTTATCTTTTTTGCTATTTGTGTTGCTTGTATTTTCTTGCACTTTTTGATTTTGCCAAAAGGGGGAGAAAAGCCACGTATAGCAAGAAGGAGCTACAAGTAAGAGAAAACTAGCTTCTAGCTGTAAGGAGACAACTTCAAGCATGAGAGAGCCACGCATACATAAAAGTCAATTAATGTTTATTATTTGTCATTATAAAAAAAAAGAGATTGTTAGCCTCTTATATTAGCCTAATATATTTTAATAATGACAAATTAATGGAAGAAACATACAGGACCCACCTCGGAGGAGCTCAGACTAAAGTTGGAAGAAACTTACTAGAAGATTTAGAAGATCCCCATAAGGAGCAATCTAAGGAGCAATCAAAGATTCTTGTAATCGGTGGACCAATAAAGATTGAGCATCAATAACGGAAGAGAGATCTCAAGCAAAACCAAGCAAGAAAAGAGATCATATCCCCTACACGGACATATCTGATATGGACGTATATTGATATAAACTACCTATCCAAAAAAAAAATCATATCAGACGCATAGACATATCTAATATGGACGTGCCAATGATGTGAATCCTCAATCAACGAATCAATACAAATCCTTTATTGAAAGAAAAATTCTTGGGTTTTCTTTTTAGAGCAAAGAAGCAACAGAAGATGAAGACTATATAAAGCCATCAAAGGCAGAAGAATCAGTGCACAACTTACATGAAACTACCACTTTGTCTCATCTTTTAGTCTTTACAAAGTTTTATAATTCTCTCAGTTTACACTAGTTACAAAAAGAAAAAATCTGATTCAGCCCTTTAGTTATACTAATTGAGGTTGTGTCACATGATTTGAATATCAATAGATGGAGATCCGAAACTTGTTCATTTACGCTGTAACTCAAACTTTACGCTAATGCTCTAAAAAAAATTTGTAACCCAAGAGAACTAGAATAGACATCACACTGATGATCCAAATCAGTATACATCTCTGTATTCTTCCTTACATTTTAATTTTTGCATTCAGTTTATTTCTAGTTTATTGATTATACTAATTTGCAGAAGTCGACTGACCAAGCTGATTAGTTGATTCAAAAAAGATTTTAATTCACCCTCCCCTCTTGAATTTCACAATAAATCGAATAAGAAAATAATCTTCTTGTTAGTAGTATTTTCTCTCTTGATTTGATAATAGTAGTAACACACTTTCAACAAAGTATTTTTCTCATAAACGTATGCTATGAAAATTTTTTCCATCATCATTTATATAATACCACCTATTAACCTTTCTCTTATTTAGTTAAGATGATAATTTACTTGGGATATAATTTAACACAATAATTAAATTTTTATGAACAAAAACTTCAAAGAATGGAAATCCATGCCAAATGGGTTACTGACGCGCATAGCAATTCCAGTCAAAATGGGATAAGCCCATGTGTAGCAAATTAAAGTTGGATGCAAATTAATAAAGTTTTCTTATTTTTAATTGGAGAATCTTAAATACTATTTTAAATAGGAACGTTAGTGTACGATTTCATAGGTTCCAAATTAAGTCGAAAGTAAATTAATCATATCAATATATTAGTCAAGATTGACATATAACAATACTCCTTATCAACCAGATAGCATGAACTATACATTTACTCGCAAGAACCTAAAGAAAAATAATGTAATATTTTCTTTCCATCCTTATAGTTTCGGATAACCCTAGAATATGGTTTAACAATCAAATTTTAGTAGAGATCAACTATGTATACATGTCAGACTATAATCTACTACTAAGTGATCCAAGAAACTCTTTTCTTCTTTCATTCAATTGTTATGGAGAAGGTCTTGCTTAGTCGTTTATAGTACATTACAACATAAATCTTAAACTCATTATCAAAAGTTGACAAATTTCGTCTTGCTTCAATCATTAATTTTACAAGCATTTAATCATACCAATATTCTTTCAATCATTTATGTATGAACATGATGTTCGGTATTAAAGTATAATAAATAACTTGTTAATTACTATAATGATCTCATGCTAAAGAAAATTCTTACATTACATTCTTCAAGATAATATCCTAGTGATAGTTTATGATAATTCTAGCCAATGAAAATTATCTAGTGAGACTGTTCAATAATCATACTTCTCATATGTATCATCAATGTATGTGATATAGTTAATGAGATTAACTAATCTTTATCTTATAAAGACCAATAAATACATATTTATCTAATCAGATCAATAATTTCTAATTAGTAATCTTGCGATTAAAAATAATTTCAAATTAAGTTATAACAGACGTGACTCTCTCATTATCATGATCTCCGTCATGATGTCAAGTCTGTAAATTTAATCAATGACCTTACCACATTAATAAAATAATTTAATATAACTATGAAAAGAATATTAAATGTCATATATTTATATCAAATAAGGTTTATAAAAATATATTCAAATCACCATATTGCGAGATCAGATCTAAGACATATCAACTATATCATTAACATGATCTATGTATAAAGATGGGCTGAAGTTTCAGACATATATGTTTGAATCTTCGTTTTATTTAAAAAAAAAAAAATTATTTTCGATTTTCAACGCTCAAATCTACTGTAAATAAACTTAAATTTGAAATATAAATTTTATGTGTCATAAAGAATAAACCCTAATCATCAATTTGTCAAAACAATAAATTTAACAAACTCATTTAATCGTCTTTTAATTTTTTTCAGGTTTATCTATGCTTAGGGGTGTAAATACCAAACTTCTAAGTCAAAAATCAAAACAACGAATCAAATGAAATCGAGAAAAAAATGAACTTGTAGTTTGATTTGGTTGGTTTGACTTTAAAAAAGAAAAAAATGATCATTCTTGATTTGATTTGGTATTAATTAAAAAAGATGAAAACGAATTCAAAACAAATCTACATAATACATATATAATTTCAACTTATTATACATAGAAAATATTAATTGTACTCTACTTTCTTAACATTTTTAATAGATTTGGTCCCTTAAGTTGTAAAATTTAGTAAAACTTACATAAATCCAAATAAATTACCCCTAATTATTTCCCATTTCCACAATTCACAAAATTTCTTAAAATTTCTCAATTGGAAATTTTTGAATACATAATATTTCATTAGATCAGATACATCAATATTGTTAATTAATATGCTTTATAAATGAAAAAATAAAAATCATTTTAGTTTTCAGAGCAAATCACACGACATCAGTTGTATTAACTTTTGAAAATCCCCATAATTAGCTAGTTCATTCAAGATTTGAATTTCAAAAATAGAATCCTTATTCTTTTGTCTTAAACGAACTTTTCCTATTTTTTGTATTTTTTTTCTTATTTTTTTTCAAAATTTATGACCGATACATAGTGAATATCTCATTGTTGCTACGACATTTTGATTTTTGATTTACTGATGTCAAGTATGAAAGATACAAGAGTGATAAAATTGTGAGTGGAGAAAACGTAATATATGCAAAATTGATTTTGACAGTTGCTGCAGAACTTGAAATAGATGAAATAAGAAAAAGAGTGAACTTTGATATATTGTTGAAGGTAATTCAGTGTCACTGTTGATCCACAATGATATAAGAGTGAAGGTGTATCTAGACGGTAAAAAAAATGTGATAGGATTTGGTATACATTCACTGCGCATAAGTACAATTGACAAAGATGAAAGCGAGATGTTATTTGAGGATGAAACTGGTGCAGTTCTTTCTTTAGAGGGTGCAGAAGCTGAAGAATTAGCACTAGATGTTGTTGACTTAGAGATTGTAGATTCCTCTTACTTAGAAGATATGAAGGTGAAAACATAATAATAGATTGCAATAATATAGTTGTGGCGGAGGGTCAAGTTTACAAGGACAAATCAACACTTGTATCTGTCATGAGAAAGTATGCCATAGACTATTGTTTCAATATTAAAACTAAGAGAACCATAAATAAAGGTATAGTTGTATTAGTTGTTGCTTGCTATAGAGAAATTATACCCTATTCATAAATTTGATGTTACAATTTTATTTTTGAAAGAATATACATGTAAATTTCAATCCATCCTGACTTACTTTTTGACGAAAATACATTTCTTTTTTATGAAGTATTGATTAATAAGGTTTGGTATCAAAACACAAGATACATAATTAAGATGCATCTTTTATTTAATGATACATCTTATAGTAAATGATTTTCTGAAAGACGTAAGCATAATTATCTGAGATGTCTTGTACAAACTTTATTCATTAGAGATATATTTGTTACAGAAAATGTATTACCTGAATCAGATATTTTTTTTTCCAGTTATGTCCTTATATTTTATTTAGAGGCTGGTAGTTGAACTTTTTGTCAAAGTTTTTCAAAACTCTTCAAAGTAAGAGCGTTTCATGATGCACATACCTGCCCTGTAAAGGATAGGATGTTCACCTAAGTTGAATGTAAAGTTTTATTTGTTAGAGCTTTTACTGCACCTAAGTACCTGTCCTATGTAGTTGTGGAAGGTTTTGGTAGGATGAGATAACATGTCAATACATAATAGCAGTCCTGAAAAGCAAGCACGTAGATGATATGAAGTCTTACTGCACTGAGTTATCATCTAGAAACTTTAGT
Source organism: Capsicum annuum (assembly GCF_002878395.1). Taxonomy (NCBI): domain Eukaryota; kingdom Viridiplantae; phylum Streptophyta; class Magnoliopsida; order Solanales; family Solanaceae; genus Capsicum; species Capsicum annuum. The sequence continues at coordinate 162,107,855 of NC_061111.1, read as the reverse complement.
CAAGATGTATGAAATTTCGATGATTCTAACGCCGGACAAGAAAGATTAAATTATTTCACAGAAAATTATAGAAGAAGTTGTATTAGCATCAAAGTACAAATGACCACTTGGTGGGTCAAAGAAAGGAAGGCATAAGAAAGTTAGTATAAACTCTAACGTCAGACAATAACTATGGTGCGCGATGTGGTTACGAAGGTCATAATAGACTTACCTGCAATTTCTTTCCTAGAGAGAAATAGCCTAAAATTTTAAAGAAAGATTGCAAGTTTTCACTATCTTAGTTTTAGAAGAAACACTTATTATTTTTTTATTTTTTTAAAAGTAATTGATAATGTTGTTTAGTATAATTATTTTTTAATAAAGTTTAAACTTTGCATCTGAAAATACATTATAAAATGCATCATTATCGATGAGAACTCGTTGAAGAAAGGTTATTTAATGAAATTTTTGTATTGTTTTAAGTAATGGTCGTGTATCTTTTTGTATTGTTTGCAGTTATATATATAAAAGATACATATATATAAAAGAAGATATAATACCCAATTACCTCCATGAACTATACCCAAAAAAGTTATGACACACCTCAACTTAAAGGAGGTCCTGTTACTCTCCTGAACTAATTAAAAGTATAATTTTGACACCCTTAGTGCCTACGTGGTACATACGTGTGTCTACATGGACACTTTAGTGTGTTGTGGCACGTATGTGCCATGCAGGCACTAAGGGTGTCAAAATTACACTTTTAATTAGTTCAGGGGGTAATAGGACCCCCCTTTAAGTTGAGGTGTGTCATAACCTTTTTGAGTATAGTTCAGAAGGGTAATTGGGTATTTTCTCTATAAAAGAATCATTTTCATGTCATCTTACTGTCTTAAGAAAGATAAATATTTTAAATATGTTTCTCTTATATAATTAATAAACTTCAAAGTAAATCTTTTTATTAGATACATAATATATTTTTTTAGCCTGTTAATTGAGTATATAATACACATCTAACATAATGCATAAATATCACAGTTGTACAAAAATTATTGATACTACTCTTTTCAATATGGAAATACATTCTTTGAAATCTAAATTTGTATCAGGTATACCATTAAAAAATAATAATTTATTATTCGAATTATATTCTTTGTACATGTTCAATGTTGACCTCAATATATTAGTTATGACTAGTATACTAGCATGAAGTTATAACTTTTGAGATACATAACTTGAGATAAATAATTCTATTAGATACATAATGTACATTATTTTATTTTTTTGGAAATGTGTATCTAATAAATATTTGTTTGAATCTAATATTGAGAAGATTGCTAACAGGTTGAACTTTTATATCTGGTGATAACATTTTGTAAGTATAAATCAGATACCTATGAAAACTTAAAAGAAATAGTGACATATCATAGAACACTCAATAGAACAGAAAAAAATTATAAAAAATATGACTTGAGTAGCAATAAAAATCAGTCATCAACTTGTTTAGACAAACATTTAAAAGTGTTTACATATTTGTGCCTAAAACAACATAACTAAATTTACTCAGTTGAAATCACTTTATTTTCATCTGGAGTAATAAAGCTGAGTTTAGGTATCGATGAATCTTCATTGTCACTAACGTAGAAATTCTCATCCTTGACAAGTTCGTAATTGCACAAGACTGAAGCATAGCTCACTCAAACAAATTCAGCATCAATTTGAGAATATGATATTTGTAGTCCATCATTTAGAAACTCAACGAACAAAAAGAATATTTTAAATCTATCCATGAATTTGCCGTTGCATGAACTATCAAATCTTAACAAATGGGGTGGAACTTTTCGATAACATACTTCCTGCCCTATATTTAGATAAATCAAAACACAAAATTTAGTACTTATATTATTACTTGATATTACATGATATAATGTTATATGATAATAAATGTATCAGAATATATACATTACATTTAACAACTAATACTTGAGATACATTACTTCAAAATAATGTCTATAATCAAATCAAAAAATATATCTCACAATATAATCTAGAGTATTTAATACAGCTACGGAAATCTTAAATGTATTTAAATTGTAATTATATTAGACATAATTATGTATATGTATCTGGCACAGTATAACTTATATGTACCTGTGATGTACTTAAAAATATACAAATTATATAGATGTATCTGACACATAAATTTTAGATGTATCTATGATGTAAATATTGTTGGGCTCAAATGGTGTAAATTAAAAATGAAAAGTTTCTTGGAAGGGACACAACTCTTTGAGTAAAAGCTACACTATTTTGGAAAAAGGTATGATTGTTTGGTTGATTGTGGTTGTTTGAAAAAAA
>NC_061111.1:162066909-162102518 GCF_002878395.1 Capsicum annuum | reverse complement strand
TTCGGAAGGGGCACTTAATGGCTATATAAACCTGCATTTTTTCACAGGTTTTGTACGAATTTTTTTCTGTACTTGAAAATATTTTTTGTCTTCTAAAATATTCTGTGTGATCATCTAACTGTTGAGTGAGTTCGAAGAGAATTCGATCATTTGAGGTACCACAACAGTTGGATTATTAAGCTATTTTATCCTGGGAGAAAAATTTCGCAACCTCGGGTACTTGAGGGGAATTATTTCCTTAAGGACACTCCGTGAATTTGGAGGACTTGACTTGTTCTACTTCATCTAAGTTTCTTTAAAATACTGAAGACACACTTCTTTGAAAGGTTGGTTTTGATCTTGTGTTGAAGGTGTTGGAAACTTCATAAGTGTTCTTGATTTATTCTTGAACTTGTGTTGAAGTTGTTTTGCCAAAATACAGATTTTTGTGTACCCGAAAACAGCAATCTTAAAAAAATAATTGGAAAAAATTATTTTTTTTTTTGCTTGTTTGGTGAAATTTTCTTTTCACTAAAATTTTTTTCTATAATCTGTATTGTTTGATTTCTGGATATTAAAGCTTTAATCTTTCTAATCCATTTGAACTTAACAAGTGATTTGAAGAAATAAAATCTTCATCACAAGTTGACGATTGAAAGTCATAAAAACTTCATCGTTAAACAAGTAACAAGGGATGTTTAAAGTTGCTGCAACTTTATAAGTAGGATTTTGATATACTAAAATTTACTGTCTTGTTGTGACAGAAAGATGACTACAGACAGTCAAGTGAATGATACTACAATGACTATGGCAGAAACTAATGTTTCCACAACGAGTCGTACGAGTGCTCCGCAGGCAATGGCACCAGCGAGAAACCTGGAAAATTCACGGGTGTTGATTTCAAAAGGTGGAAACATAAGATGTTCTTCTACCTTACAACTTTATGTCTTCAAAGATTCACACCTGAAGAAGCTCCAGAGGTGCCCAAGGGAACTTCAGACCAGGAGAAAGTTGTCGTTATGAAGGTGTGGAAACACTCGAATTTCCTATGCAGGAATTGCATTCTAAATGACCTCCAAGATGAACTATACAATGTGTATAGTGGAATGAAGACGCCAAAAGAGTTGTAGGGGCTCTATAAATAAAATACAAGAATGAGGATCCTAGAACCAAAAAGTTCTTCGTTGCAAGATTTCTTGAGTTTAAAATGATTAACAGCAAGTCTGTTGTATTTCAAGTCCAGGAACTGCAAGTTATCATCCACGATCTCCTCAAGGAAGGTATGAGTTTGATGAATACCTTTATTGAACATATTTAAAAATGTTCTTAATGTTTATATGAACTTAATTGTAGGTATGGTTGTGAAGGAGGCATTTCAAGTAGCGGCAATAATAGAGAAGTTACTACCTATGATGAAAGACTTTAAGAACTAATTGAAATATAAGCGAAAGGAGATGACAACCAAAGATCTTATAGTAAGACTGCGCATTGAAGAAGATAACAAAGCCGTGGAAAAAAGGTCAAAAGGAAATTCTGTAATAAGTGGAGCAACTATTGTAGAAGACGACCACAACAACTCCAAAAAGTGAAAGAAAGCTGGACATAAAAGCAATCAACCTAAGAAGAAATTTAAGGGAAAATGCTTTAACTGTGGAAAGATTGACCACAAATCAACGGATTGTCGAGCCCCAAGGGAAAGCAAAAAGAAGGACCAACCAAATATGGCTGAATCCAAGAAAGAAATGGACGATCTATGTGCCATGTTGTCTGAATGCAACTTGGTGGGAAATCCTCAATAATGGTGGATGGATTTTGGTGACACCCACCATATTTGTGCAAATAAGGAGTTGTTTGTTGCTTTTGCTCTGGCCCAAGGCAAAAAGAAGATGTATATGGCCAACTCCGCAACTACAAAAGTTGAAGGAACAGGAAAATTCTACCTGAAAATGACATCAAGCAAAGTATTGACTTTGAACAATGTCCTGTATGTTCTAGAGTTATGGAAGAACTTGATTTCTGTATCACTTCCAGGCAAAAATAAATTCAAATGTGTATTAATTTTCTAAAAAATTATACTTAGTAAAGGAGAAATGTACATAGGAAAAGGCTACCTCACCGAGGGCCTATTCAAAATGAATGTAATGAATGTTGAAATCAATAAAATTTCAGTTTCTTCTTACTTGCTTGAGTCTAATGATTTATGGCATGAACGATTAGGAAATGTCAATTATAAAACTTTGCAAAAATTGTTTGACTTAGAAGTTTTGCCAAACTTTGAGTGCAATAAATTAAAATGTCAAATGTGTGTGGAATCAAAGTATGCTAAGCATTCGTATAAGTCCGTTGAAAGAAATTCCAATCCCTTAGAATTAATCCACACTGACATTTGTGATATGAAGTCAACACCATCTCGTGGTGGAAAAAAGTATTTTATAACTTTTATTGACGATTGCACTAGATATTGTTATGTCTATTTGCTAAACAGTAAGGATGAAGCAATAGATACATTTAGGCAATATAAAACAGAAATTGAAAATCAGTTGGAAAAAAAGATCAAAACGATAAGAAGTGATAAGGGTGGAGAATATGAATCTCTCTTTGCATAAATATGTGTAGAGAATGAAATTTTCCATCTAACTATGACCCCGTATTCACATCAATCCAATGGTATTGCGGAAAGTAAAAATCAAACCTTAAAAGAAATGATGAATACCTTGCTAATAAGTTCAGGTTTACCACAAAACTTGTGGGAGGAGCTACCTTACAGCTAACCGAATACTCAATAGAGTTCCTCATAGTAAGACACAATCAATTCCATATGAAAAATGCAAAGAAAGGAAACCCAACTTGAAATATTTCAAAGTGTGGGGTTGTCTAGCGAAGGTCCAAGTTCCTATGCCTAAAAGAGTAAGGATTGGACATAAGATTGTGGACTGCGTGTTCATAGGATATGCTAAAAGTAGTAAAGCATATCGGTTTTTGGTTCATAAATATGAACATCCAATTATTAATGAAAATACGATAATTGAATCAGATAATGTTGAATTCTTTAAACACATTTATCCGTATAAAACTAGACATGAACAGTCTATGGGGAGTCTAAACGACCTTAAGATGAACCAAGTGAGGATGTACATAATGATGAGGATCCAAGATATAGTACACGTCAAAGAACATCAACTTAGTTTAGATCGGATTTTGTAATATTTCTCTTAGATAATGAGCCTCAAATGTTTAAAGAAGGGATGTCATCATCAGACTCATCCTTTTGGAAAGAGGCAGTCACTAGTGAGATTGATTCAATCTTAAGCAACCATACGTGGGAGTTGGTTGATCTTCCTTTAGAAAATAAACTTTTAGGTTCTAAATGGGTCTTCAAAAGGAAAATAAAAGTGGATGGTATTATTGAAAAATACAAGGCAAGACTTGTAGTAAAAGGCTTCAAACAAAAATAAGGCCTTGATTACTTTGATACGTACTCGCCTGTAATGAGGATAACGTCAATTCGGATGTTAATTGCCTTGACGATGGTATATGATCTTCAAATCTATTAAATGGATATGAAAACAATATTCCTAAATGGAGAATTGGAGGAAGAAATCTACATGGAATAGCCTGAGGATTTTGTGGTTCAAGGAAAAGAAAATAAGGTGTGTAAACTTGTTAAGTCACTTTATGGACTAAAACAAGCACCTAAACAATGGCATGCGAAGTTTGACCAAATCATGTTGGCAAACGGGTTCAAGATTAATAAATGTGATAAATGTGTTTACATTAAAGATACTCCAAATCACCATTTTATTGTTTGTTTGTATATGGATGATATGTTGATCATTAGTAGAGACATTTCGGGCATAAATGCTACAAAGTGAATGCTTGAGAGCAAGGTTGATATGAAAGACCTTGGAGTTACGGATATAATCTTGGGAATAAGAATTCATAGAAATCCACAAGGGTTGGCATTGTCACAGTCTTATTACATCAAAAAAGTACTTTACAAATTCAAGTATTTAGAATTTGGTATTGTTAATACTTCATTGGACGTGAACTTCGCACTTCAAAAGAATGAGGGTGAAAGTGACTCACAGTTGGAGTGCGCAAAAGTGTTGGGATGTTTAATGTATATAATGAATACTATACGACTAGACATAGCATTTACTATTAGTAAGTTAAGTCGGTACATGAGTAATCCCAATAAAACTCATTGAATGACAATGAAAAGAGTTTTGGGGTATCTTAAATACACTCAAGACTATGCTTTGCATTATAATAAATATCCCACATTACTTGAAGGATATAGTGATGTAAATTGGATCACTGGATAGAATGAAGTAAAATCCACGAGTGGATATGTATTTACTATCGGCGGAGGAGCAGTCTCTTGGAAATATCCAAAAATGACATGTATTGCTCGCTCTGTAATAGAATCTGAATGTATCGTATTGAATAAAAATGGTGAAGAAGCAGAATAGCTCCAAAATTTCTTGGAAGATATTCCTTATTGGCCCAAACCAATAGCACCAGTATGTATACACTGTGATAGCCAAGCAAAAATAGGTAGGACAGGGAGCATGATGTACAACGGTAAATCTCATCACATAAGACAGAGACATAATATCGTTAGAGAACCTCTCTCTAGTGGAATTATCACTGTTGACTATGTAAAGTCAAAGGATAATGTGTCGAATTCACTTATAAAAGGCATGTCTAAAGAAAGAGTTGAGAGGACATCCAAGGAAATGGGTTTAAGGTCTAGAACAAGTAAGCATGGTGGTATCAAATCTACCGATTGACTGAGTGCATCCGATGCATGTTCACTATGGAAAGTTTAAAGGAAAACCCACTTGATGCAATCAGTCTTTGCTTGATGATAACATACTTTTCTATAAAGTTTTACAAAGAGTAGCCATTCCCCATTCATGTGGGGGATTGTTGGGTTTAATTGGTGTGAATGGAAAATGAAAAGTTGCTTGAAAGGGACACAACTCTTTGAGTAAAAGACACACTATTTCGGAAAAAGGTATGACTGTTTGGATGGTTGTGGCTGTTCGAAAAAGACACACTCTTTTGAATGGACTGACATGACTATTCAAAAAGGATACACCTTTTCGGTGAACCATTGTCACCTTTTGGAAAGGGCACTTAATGGCTATATAAAGCTACATTTTTCCACAGATTTAGTTCGAATTTTTTTCTTCACTTGAAAACATTTCTTGTCTTTTAAAATACTCCACGTGATCATCTAAATGTTGAGTGAGTTCGAAGAGAATTCGATCGTTTAAGGTACCACTACAGTCGGATTGTTAAGTCATTTTATTCTGGGAGAAAAATTCCGCAACCTCGGGTACTTGAGGGGAATTATTTCCTTAAGGACACTCTGTGAATTCAAATGACTTGTATTGTTCTGCTTCATCTAATTTTCTTTAAAATACTGAATACATACTTCTTTGAAAGTTCGGTTTTGATCTTGTGTTGAAGGTGTTGGAAACTTCATAAGTGTTCTTGATTTATTCTTGAACTTGTGTTGAAATTGTTTTGCCAAAATACAGATTTTTGTGTATCCGAAAATAATAAATATGAAAGATGCAAATTTTGTATATGTTACTTACAGCTAGGTCTGATATATAATTACTATCTTATGACTTAATAAATGTATCTTCTAGTAATTTGCTTAAGATACAAACATATAATACCTTCCTGAGAGGTTCTCTTGCTCTAACTTCAACAACGATCTTCAAGCATTCGAAATACGCCAGAATTGAGAATGACATAGCGTTCCTGATAGAAAATGATGACTCCTTTAGAAAAACAAACTTATTCAATTTCTTTTTTCCAAAGAAGTAGTTAGAGATTAAAAGAGATAAGCTTTCTTTCTATTGCTTGAGTGGAATCATTTGACAAAAAGCTCGAACTTAGTTGACTTCTTTTTTAACAACAATAAAGGAAGAGATGATTTGGAGAAGAATTCATTACTCTCCGCTTTGTTTTGCATCACGAAGAGTGCATTTTAAAGCACTGAGAACTTATTTTTCTCATTTTTTCTTTACTTCAAGTGTTTTCCTTAATTCTTTCATCATAATGGAATCGTTGTTGCATTTTGATTAATTTTCAAGAAAATCTTTAGAGTCTTTACCAAAAACATCAGGAACAAAATTAACAATAATTTTATTTTGATTGAGGTTTTCTAATTGAGAACTTCCTATGCTAAAAAGATGGTTCAGAATCTGAAACATTATATAACTTAAAAATGAGTTTGTAACAGTTAATTGAATCAATAATGGCTCAATACTTCAAATTACTCAATTTTCAACAACAATGAAAACAAACTAACCTCAGGAAAAATGAGGTTAAAAGCTTACTGTCAATGAATATTTTGAGAATTGAGAGAAGTTGTTGAACTTTTTGAGATGATAATTAAAGTTAAAGATGGAGGAAAACTTCCACAATTCAAAAGCCAGATAATGGGGGAGTAACTGTAGAAATTGTTGCTTGATTTGTGTGTTGCCGGTTATGTTGAAAAGTAACCGAACTTTTAGGAATGACAAAAAGATGTATTGGTGTTTTACTTAAATCTATTAAAATAAGCAAAAATTTGTAATTTTTACAAAGAGAGAAAATTTTAAGAAGTTTAGGAAACTTAAGATGTCGTTTTAAGTAATTTTTCAAAAAATATTTATTCATTAATTGATAACTAAATGATCCAAAGTTCAATATAAATTAAACCTAGCTAAAACTTTTCGCTCTTCGGTCACCCTTCATCCTACGTTTTAGTTTTCTGAGTGTTCTCCAGTACTCCTTTCCGCTCCTTATTTTCATAATTGTAATTTTCCACTAACGCATGAATGAAAGTATATTTGATCTCATCTACAATCACAATATAATTTTAAACAGTAAAAATTATTTTAAAAAATAATTAAAATCAAAAAATTGAGACAACCGAAAAAATCGACTAAAATCTAAACAAAAAAATAATAATTTTATGTTGGTTTGATTTGATTTATAGATTTAATAAACCGACATGATTGGTTTGAATTTTTTTTTAATAAAAAGTCAAAGCAACCCGCCTATGTACATCCTATCCGTCATACATGACTGAAGCACGTCTTAAACTTGTCTATAAGTTTTCATATATACCTTACTGAGATTCGTGATAAAAAAAATATATAAAATAGGTATTCCTTAAATATGATGACTAAAATAGGACATTCCATGAAAATTTTAACTACAATATATATATATATAAGGATAAAGTGTCAAATTTATCCCTCTACTTTGAAAAAAATGACTAATACCCTTTGTCATACTTTGAGATCAAATTTATCCTCGATGTCATACTTTGGGACAAATTTATCCCTCTACTTTAGAAAATTGGATAAATATATCATTCGTCATACTTTGAGGACCAAATTTATCCTCGATTTCATACTTTTGGGTTATATTCACCCTCATTGTTAAGAAACTTATCACTTGTATCCTTCTTTTAACAGAAAATCCCAAATCAATATTAAATTGCTCAATTGTTTAAAATAAATCACGCCCTAATCTAATTCTCCTGACCCAACCTACAAAAAATACACAAACAAATATACCCCTTTCTCAGTTCTGTTGATCAAAGTTTTTCAATGAACGAAAATATTTCTCTTTCAATGTACAAAACTGGTAGGTTGTTTACAAATGAATAAAAAATAAAATGAAGTAGGATAATGTAGAAGCATCGTACTAGATAAAATGTCTGTTACAAATTCTGCTCTTATTTGATTATGTTCAAATTTTAAAATTCGGTATGTAATTTTATGTGCATCTAGATTCCAAAACTAGTGAATAAATTTTCTGAGCAAATGATATGAAGAAAAATTTGTATAAATCTAAATTACATATAAAGATATATGAATGAAGAGATGTCATGATTGACACATGGAGAAACCTCTTAACTCAATCATTCGGAGAAATATTCAACGGGCCTAGTCTAATGCATTTGACCGTTAAGTGTCATTTTTCATGAGTTCTGAACTGATGCAGATCCATGAACTGAGATATTTCTTTGTGTTTGCACTGATGAAGAGAAATTTTTCATGAGCTATGCACTGATAAATATTTAGTGGATTAATTTCGTTGGAAAAATTTGACCAACAAAACTGAAGAGGTTATATTTATTTATGTCTTTTTTGTGGCTCGAATCGAATTAGACGGGTTAGACTAAGGTGTATTTTATTTTTAAAAAATGGAGCGTTTAACATTGATTTGAGCTTTTTTATAATGAAAGGGTACATATGAAAATTTAACTTAACAACGAGAGTAAATTTGACCCCAAAGTATGACATCAAGGATATATTTGACCCAAAGTATGATATCAATGATAAATTTGACCCCAAAGTATGACGAAGGATATATTTAGTCAATATTTCAATGTTACGGGGTAAATTTAACCCTAAAGTATGATAGTGAGGGTAAATTTGGCCCAAAAATATGTCGAAGGATATATTTAGCCAAATTTTCAAAGTATATATAAATATATATTTATTTAAATAATAAAGATGGATATAATAATTAAATTTAATATCTTTTGAGTATGTAAAGATTGGAGAATTTATTTATTAAACCTAACCTTTACCAAAAATATTTTTAAAAGTCGATCGACATTCATCTACCATCTGTAAATTGCAACAAAACAATACAATAATAGAAACATCAAAATAATACAATTAAATCTAATCTTTACATACAAAAATTTTTTCAAAGTCGTCCGATACATATCTACCACCTATAAACAATAATAAAATAATAAGATAATAGAGATATCAAAATAACACAACCAAACCTAACCTTTACATAAAAAAATTCCTCAAAGCCGACCAACATTTATCTATCACCTGTAAACTGTAACAAAATAATACGATAAAAGTGATATCAAAACAATACAATTAAACTTAAATTTTACACACAAAAATTTCTCAAAGCCTATACGAACTGTAAATTACCACAAAATAACAAACTAATAAAGACATTACGATAATATAATTAAACCTAACCTTTACCTAAAAAAATTTCAAAGCCGACCCACATTCATCTAGCATCTGTAAATTAAAATAAAATAATAAAATAATAAAGATATTAACAATACAATTAAATCTAACCTTTATACAAGAAATTCTTCAAAGTCAACTTAATCAAGCATCCACCAATCTAGATATACAATCGAATCAAGTTAGATGAACATCAATCATATTCTCCCAATAGATAAACCGGTTTGTTCTCTAGTTTAACATGCATCTCAATATTTATAGAAACATTTTCTTAATAGAGTCCTATTAGAAGTATTTTCTAATAAAACAGTAGAAAGAAAAATATTAATTAATTCTCATACCATATATTTTAAGAGTTCCATATATTTTAGAAAGTCTAATAAAAAGGAAATTTTTTAATTATATTTCCTATCATATATTTTAGGAGTCCCATATATTTTAGGAAGTCTAGTTAACATAATAAAAAATAAATTAAAAAATTTAGTGAAAATATAGTTTTGTCTAAAGAAGAGTCTTTTAATTAAAGGGCAAAAAGTTCAAATCACTTTTCTAAGGGTCTTCACATTTTTAATATATGTATATGTGTGTGTGTGTATATATATATATATATATATATATATATATATATATATATATATGTTTTTTACTGCCTGCTTGCTCCGTGATATTATTATATCACCCCTAATTAATTATTATATGACATTTACGTATTAAAAAAATTATAATATTTAATGAAAAATAAAATAGACACTTATAAAGTAAAATGGATATTTATGATATGGTTGTTTCAGCCGCTTCAACTATAATTTTAATATATCACATATAATTAATTATTATGAGTCATCTAAGTATTTAAAAATTGATAATATCTATTTTTAAAAAGTGAAATAAACATAAAATGATAAATTAATTCTTGATGTTTTAAATTAATTTGGTATCTTATGTAAGGCCCACTTAAAAAATTTCACAAGCATTTTTTATAGCAATTTTGTTATATCACTTTAATTAGTCATTATGAGTCATTCAAGACGTGCTGGTTTCGCTATTTCAATCGTGATATTTGATTTACTCTCAAAATTACATCAGTTTCGCTTAAATTGAAATAGAAAAAAACTATTATAAATTACAATAATTAAAAACTTAAATTGCTTTGAAAGTCTAAATTCACTATCAATACCACAAAAGTTTAAACAAGAAGAGTACTATAAATTACAATTGCAAACAACATAAAATAGTAAATTACAATGTCGAAAAAGTATTATAGATTACAATAGTTATCGATGTCATATTAATTAGGATAAAGAGATATTACTTGAAAATTACATTAAAAGTCGTATAAATTATAATATAATTAACAACTTAAAATATCTAAACCTATATATAGCAAATCTGATTGACTTTCTCAAACATTTCATCAGCATCATATAAATTAAGACAAACAAATAACATATAATATTGAAAAAGTAGCACATCGGGGCTTGTGCTGACACAGACTCCAATATCTAGTATACAAATACAAATCACATATTTAATCAAGATTTAATTAAATATCATATAAGTGCACCGCTTATGGTGGGACTGTTTTAAACTTAAATATAAAAATACGTTTGACCATAAGAATTATTTTACTTTAATAAAAATTATTTTGAAAAAGTGATAACTTGTTTTCACTTTTCTCACTCCTATTTCTCTCAGAAAATTTTAAAAACAACTCCAATTTATATTCATGGTAAAACAAAACACCAACTCCAACTCCAAAAAATATTATTTTCATAGCCAAACTGGACCAAAGTTAGGTGCAAATTTAAACCTCTGTGGAATGATATCGTCTTTGAACCATTTCTAATTCTTTAAAGTGAATTTTTGATTCCTATCCATTTCTAATTCAAATGTTACATAGATGTTTATTCCATCTCAGGAAAAGGTTTGTTTGGCTGATACAACAGATTGAATCGTAGTCTTTGAGGATTGAAATTAAGATTGGATTCTGGAATTGTGGATTGACCAAACAAGACCCAGCACCCCCCCCCCCCGCTTTTTATTTTTTTTTGGTTTTGACAAATTAGTCAACAGACAATTTAAGATATGTTAACCGAATTAGAGCAGTCCGACTTCTAATCACCTATTTGTCAAACAACATATTACACTGCTACAAATTCATGAGACCTGTCAAAGAAACAATTACACAACATCCAGGCCAACTCAATTTCCTTGTCCTTCTCTCTGTCGACATAACGCCCACAAAGCAGATTTTCACATCCCATGATGCCGTGCATTTCGGCAGTTTGAAACTATATATCCCAGTTTGCTAAGTGATATTTACGGTTATTTGGGGAGGAGATAGCCGGTGACAGCCGCAGTTAATGAAGACGCAAGCGCCGAAAGCAATCAATGGTAAAAACTACCACAAACAATCATCCCTCGGGTGATAACCTTTTCAGCTACCAGAAAATGGGGCAGTAAAAGAATAATAGAACAAGGGACCTGACTTGCCCTTGACTTAGGGTTAATAAGGACATCAATATCTTCTTTGCTTTTTCTCGCAAGAATACACATCCATCCCTGTTAAAATCGGATAGTCAAGGCATAGCTTAGTTAAGCTTTCCTGTCCAGACCAGTAAATATGAAAATGAAATTGAATTAAGCAATTAAACTAGGGACATGCATAAGGGAAAACTCGACTAACATTTCATATAGGGATAATTGCATAAATCCCCTGGAATTATATATGCACCACTATTGCATATATAATGGTACAATACTTAGGGCAACCAATTCCTTACAAGATGGGACAGGCAGTAAAAAGGTGTATTTCAGCAGCTAAAAGCAATGTCAAGGAGACACATGAAGGGTTTTTGTGGGAAGGGGAACGAAGAGGCTTGAAGCTAGTGATATTATTGTTAGCATGTGAACATTCTTGAATAGAGAAGATGTTTTGAAAATCAAGAATCAATCGTCAGATGTATCAATGATGGAAGGCAGATCTTCAAGGTGCATTATCCCCTCATGCAGCATCTGAAGATCCTCCATATGCACTTTCAGCACCATACATTCCTCCAGATCCCCTTTCTTTTCCGTAAGTTGACTTTTGAGTTCTGTCAAGTACTTCTTAATTTGTAAAGCCATCTTGCATCTAGCATCCTCATTTTCAGACTTGGAAGCAGATGATGAGTTGCTAGGCAGTAGAGAAGCTGATAGGCAATGACCGCAAACAATAGTACCATTCAACCTAAGAAGAGAAAAATACGTAACAAAGTTACACCAAGTATATTCTCATCCATTCTAGTAAAGGCAAGATCAAATTAGTAACAAGCTGCGCAACAATTTGATTTCAGATGGCATATTAAAACTATGACCAAAAAATAGATGAAATATCATAGGATATCAACCAGTGTCCACCAATAATGGAAGAACAGTATGTTCTGCTAAGGAAAAGAAGCGAGAAAATGAAAAGCCCAGATGTCAATTATCAGTCTTCTCATACTTTTTTCCGTGTGTCGGTATCAGTCTCTCATAGTTTACCGCATACAAAAAATAGGTACATGCAAGGAAAATGGATGCTAATGGTCGAGAACCACATGGAACAATAAGGAATATGATTAATGGTGATTCTGTAATAAAGCGAAGTGGTTTCTGGATTGATTTCTTCCCTCCAACTCCTTCCAAAAATGAAGTCATGAGAACAGTTTTACACTTTTGAGATAGCAAATACCGGTCAAGAGTGACAACAGATGAAAACAGTAACAATAAGACTTTTTATACCAGGTTGAACCACCACTTACTTTTTGAGGATCGACTCTGATTCTGTGTCATTCTCGACTGTAAATAATGCATCTACGCCATCCTTGCTTACCCATGCCAGCCCTTCTGTCGTGCCAACCGATTTACAGATCGAGTGTATCTCACTGAAGGTAGCATCTTCGGAAATGTCCTCAATCCTGATAGTAACAACCATAGAAGCCCGTGGGGGTTGGATTGAAAGACGAGAACTCCCAACAGTTAGCGCACCAGCTCTAATTGCTCTGTTGCAGGATTTTAAGCTCTTGCCAACAGTTACCAACAGTTAATAAACAAACTTTTCCTCATTTGAGGGGGGGCTAAAAGAAAAACTTCCAGAGATCAATAGCATACCTCGAATTGGATGTCCCAACAGTTGAGCCCATCAGGCAGATGCCTGACTGAAGATGTGTACACTTTTCCGAAGACTGAAGCTGCTTTTACAAGCTGAGAAAGGCTGATGGTAGAAGGTACATTCCCAACTGAGATTGACCTACGAACATTCAAACTAGCAGCACCTGAAGTCGTGTAAGTCGATCCAGAAGCATCATCATCATTACCAAACTCACTTTGACAAGATTTATCAACAGTTAAGATTCTGCTTTTAACAGGATTCTTGCTTTCGCTGCGAGACTTGCGAGATGGTACTATTCTACCATTACCAAGTTTCTGTGACTCAAAAGGTATTGATAACATCTTCAAGCAAATCAGTTCATGTATCCAATGATTAGAAGTCCTATGCTATTAATAAAATCAGAAAAGCATACCAGCAAATGATCGGGCTTCTCCGTCACCAACTTCAGCTGCCCAATAGCTCTTTGTACTGGAGGACCCAGGTCTGAGAAGTCATTATCATCATTATGGACTTTAAATAGTAAACCCTTTGAGCTCTTAAATCTTTGGAACTGGAAGCTGGTTAATTTTAAAGTGTAAGAATAGCACAATAATCAATAAGAAAGCATGAAGTTTGATCTTAAATAGTCAGAATAAAGTCTGTAAAATCCACAGGGAAGAGAGGGCACAGGCCAAATACCAAGTTCCTTTTTTCTCCGTTCTTTGCCTCCCAACTTTGATACCCCAAAGTGTCATGTCTCATATACCTGCCCATCTTACCAGATTATAATTACCATACCCTAAAACCTCCAGATTCTAGTCTTCACTATTCATCTAAGTATAACTACTTAAAGCTAATGAGACTTCAGGAAGGTATTGGAAGGTAGTTTATTCTTTTTCTCAAGCTATTATGCGTAGAGGTCTTTGCTATGCTATTGTCATTTGACACATTCAGTCCTTTTAGTTTTTGCAGCTGGCCCTTGGTTTTGCTTGTTGGTTATACACAGTTTTAAACCAAACACAAGTTTAAGTTATACACTGTATAACCAATTTTGAATTCAATGAACCAAACACCCAATAAAAAATAATATTTGAATTACTAGTCTTGGATTTTAATCCCTGAATAGTAATTCCGATCTAACTTGTTTATAAACCAAATGACACCTAAGTGCCTTTAGATTGAACTCTTGAGGATAGGTCAATCAGTTTTAAACTATAACAAACACACAAATCAGACCAACTCTTGCCTTGTATATGTAGAGGCTATCCAAACATATGTTATAGTATGGATTTTATAGATTTTCACAAGATACATTATAGTAAATATACTGTGGAATGCTGATGCATGATAGAGAATAGAAAAGCTAAATTTAACCAACACCACAAAGAATCCAATTTCAACGAGCAATGAGAAAGACTGATGAATTAGACAAGAATACTGAACATGGAAAAAAAGGACAAAAGGAGAGACTTTGAACTTTTCACACTCACACCAGCTGGAAAATTTTTCATTTTTCTAAATATACCAGCCGAAGACCATTTCCATGACAAGCATTCATAGATACTTTATATGCACTTGCTGACTAACACGTGAACTGCATGAATGCCTATTTTCAAGCACTGTATACAGAAATAGAAATAGATAAGAAGAAATCCCACCACTCTTTATGAAGCGTGGTAAGAGCTGAGTGTTGAGTGTTCCTTTGATGGTGCATTGCAAAAATTGACAATTTTCGGCAGGGTTTTGGAGAATTACTTTCCTAAGCTACAAATTATGTATTATTCACCTGAATCTTGATTTGAGATCAAAATACCCGCTCAAGGGATGATCCACAGGATTTCCCCAGCAGAGCAGGGCAAAAAGAGTGGTTCGAACCCGAACCAGCCTAATACAATCCAATTGCCTATCTCTAGAAAAACTAAAGCACCATTCTTCTGTTAACTCTTGAGCACGTACAATTATCTCCACTGTATTAAAAGAGGGAATGGTATCAGGAAGACAACTGAATCTGCTTCATGGTCATTCTATTATATTAATCTATAATGTGGTTTCTTGGTGTAATCCAAATTTGTATCTTGGACGAAGTACATCGCTCTATCCTGCTCTATACATACTCCTAACTGCATTTGCCTTGGCGTGCTTTTAGTAAGGTAGTTAAAGCATCTTTGCTTTTGAGGTAAAATTACATAACTTTCTCAGTTGCCTATTACTCCTATAAGATTTCGACTAAGTTCATTCAAAATACTGCAAAACTCGATGTTAATCTTTCTACCTTCTCTATAGGAGAAAGACTCTCATCTCATCTCTTCATTTTCCTTTTTTTTTTTTAAATCTTTACCTGAGCTTTAAATTTCTATCGAAAACTAACTAGTCCTCTTAGTAAACAATACAAAAACGAATAGATGAACTATAATCCATAATGAAAATATCAAGATGAATTATCAAGATGACTTTGGCTAGTGCTTTGGAAATGGGGGAGAAATTGAAGAGTAGGGGGGCTTGGGAGAGTAGAGGGGATGTGGATTGTATGTGGGAGATGACTGCCAGTTGCATTAGGGAGACCGCTAGAGAGGTGTTGGGTGTCTCAAGAGGTCGATCCGACAAGCATCGAGGGGACTGGTGGTGGAACGAAAAGGTTAAGAGGAAGGTGGAGTCTAAGAAGGTAGCTTATGCTAAGTTGGTTGAGAGCAAGGATGATGAGGAGAGGCAGACGAATAAGAAGGAGTATAAGGTAGCTAAAAGAGAGGCTAAATTATCGGTTACGGCGGCTACGACAGCAGCTTTTAAGAGCTTGTATGTGGCTTTGGAGGAGAAAGGTGGGGATAAAAAGTTGTATAAGCTTGCCAAGGCCAGGGAGCGGAGGGCTCGTGACCTTGACCAAGTAAAGTGCATCAAGGGAGAGGATGATTCAGTGTTTGTTGAGGATGCCCTCATTAGGAAGAGGTGGCAGTCCTATTTTCATAAACTTTTGAACGGTGAGGGGGACAAAGGTTTTGTGTTAGGGGACTTGGAGAAATCTGAGGAGTGTTGCGATTATGGTTATTGTAGGCGTATCAAGGTTGAAGAGGTCATGGGGGGCTATTCCAACGATACAACGGGGTAGGGCGATGGGGCCAGATGAGATTCCAGTGGAGTGGATTTTCGAAAGAGCACTGGCGGGGCAGGTTTGGAGTGGTTGACAAGAGAATGAGGTGGTAGTGAAGTTGGAATCGCAGGTGGTATGTAAGAGGGATAGTTTCAAGTATCTCGGGTCCGTGATTCAGGGTAACGGTGAGATTGACGAGGATGTCTCGCACCGTGTTGGGGTGGGATGGATGAAGTGGAAGCTCGCTGCGAGGGTGTTGTGTGATAAGAAGGTGCCGCCCAAGCTTAAAGGCAAATTCTACAGGGTGGCAGTCTGTCCGGCCATGTTGTATGGAGCGGAGTGTTGGCCAGTTAAGAACTCCCACATTCAAAAAATGAAGGTGGCGGAAATGCGGATGTTGCGTTGGATGTGTGGGCTGACTAGGGGGGATAGAGTTCGGAATGAGACTATCAGGGAGAAGGTTGGTGTGACTCCAGTGGAGAATAAGATGCGAGAAGTCCGATTGAGATGGTTCGGACACGTGATAAGAAGGGTCATGGATGCCCCGGTTCGTAGGTGTGAGAGGCTAGTTTTGGATGGTTTTAGGCGGGGTAGGGGTAGGCCGAAGAAATACTGGGGAGAGATGATTAGACGGGACATGGAGCAATTACAGCTCACTGAGGACATGACCCTAGATAGGAAAATCTGGAAGACGCGAATTAGGGCAGAAGGCTAGGGTCAGTTTGGGTCGCTAGTGTAGGGAATTACTTGGTGGGGATATTATTCTTGTTATGATACCTTGTTTCATGCTTTATTACGAATTTGTTTACTTCTCTCTATTTACTATTACTTGTGGATGTCGTATTTATGTTATGCCATCTTGTTCCATGCTTTACTACGAATGTGTTTAGTATTCCGTGTCTCGAGCCCGGGGTCTATCGGAAACAGCCTTTCTACTTCTTCAGAGGTAGAGGTATGGACTGCGTATATCTTACCCTCCCCAGACCGCACTATGTGGGAATACACTGGATTTTTTGTTGTTGTTGACAAGATTGTTTAACATCATTTTTAGGGCGACAAAAATGCCTAAAGCGAGGAGGTGGAGTACGATAATTCCATTATATAAGAACAAGGGAGGCATCCAGAGTTGCAACAACTATAGAGGTATTAAGTTGTTGAGTCATACAATAAAAGTTTGGAAAAGGGTGGTAGAGTTGAGGCTGAGAAGGATCGTGACTATCGCTGAGAATTAGTTCGGTTTTATGCCAGGTCGCTCAACTACTAAGGCCATTCACCTTGTGAGGAAACTAGTGGAGCAGTTTCGGGAGAGGAAGAAGGACCTGCACATGGTGTTTATTGATCTTGAGAAGGCATATGATAGAGTTCCCAGAGAGATTCTGTAGAGGAGCTTGGACGCTAGAGGGGTGCCCACGACATACACTAGGGTGATTCAGGATATGTATGATGGTGCAAAAACCCGTGTGAGGACGGTAGGTGGAGATTCGAGCACTTTGCAGTTTTGATAGGGTTGCACCGGGGATCGACTCTTAGCCCATTTTTATTTGCCTTGGTGATGGATGTTTTGACGTGACATATTCAAGGGGAGGTGCCTTGGTGTATGTTATTTGCAGATGATGTGGTACTGATTGACGAGACTCGAGGAAGAGTTAATGATAAGTTGGAGATTTGGAGACAGTTGCTTGAGGCTAAAGAATTATGGTTGAGCAGGACCAAGACGGAGTACTTGGAGTGTAAGTTTAGTGATGGGTCGAAAGAGGCTGGCGGGGTGGTGAAGCTAGACTCTCAGGCTATTCAGAAGAGGAAGAGTTTCAAGTATCTGGGGTCTATGATTCAGGGCAATGGTGAGATTGACGATGATGTCACGCATCGTATTAGGGCAGGGTGGTTGAAATGGAGGCCCGCTTCGGGAGTTTTATGTGATAAGAACGTGGCCCCGAAGCTTAAAGGTAAGTTCTATAGAGTGGCGGTCCGTTCGGCTATGTTGTATGGAGCGGAGTGTTGGCCAGTTAAGAACTCTCACATCTAAAAGTTGAAGGTGGTGGAGATGAGGATGTTGCCATGGATGTATGGCCACACTAGGAAAGATAGGGTGAGGAATGAGATTATTCGGGAGAAGGTGAGAGTTGCTTCGGTGGACGACAAGATGCGAGAAGTGAGGTTACGTTGGTTCAAGCACGAGACGAGGAGGGGTTCTGATGCGCCAGTGCGGAGGTATGAGATCTTGACTATGGATGGTTTTAGGCAGGGTAGAGGTAGGCCGAAGAAATATAGGAGGGAGCTGATTAGGCATGATATGAAGCAATTACAGCTTACAGAGGACATAACCCTTGATAGGGAGGTGTGGAGGCCACAGATTAAGGTTGAGGGTTAGGGGGTGGGAGTGTGTCGGTATCAGTAGGGGAGCGTTCTTTTGGGTCTGAAGTATCTTGTTTATGGTGTTGTGTGTTGTGTATGGTTTTGGTTAGATAGTTTTTAGTATTATCTTATGGCTAGCTGTGTTAGTTTATTTTGCTTACTGTACTAGTTTATATGCATTTATGTTTTGTGTTTGTTATACTATTATCAGTTCTAAGCCAGGGTCTATTGGAAACAGCCTCTTTACTTCACCTGAGGTAGTGGTATGGTTTGCGTACACTCTACCCTTCCCAGACCCCACTATGTAGGAATACACTGGGTATGGTATTGTTGTTGTTGTAATTATCATAGGAAAAATGTTACTCCCTCGATTTCAATTTATTTGTCCAACTTACCTTTTTGATCCAAAATTTCTCTTTCATTTTTTGGAAACTCTTTCATGTCAACTTCCCACATGACATATTTAACACGACAAGATTAAAGGACATTTTTCTTTGATTTAAGATCACAAAGTTAAAAAGGCTTCTTTACTTTCTTAAATTCCATGCCAAATCAAAACAGGACAATCAAATTTAAAAAATGACCAGTTTTGATGATTCCCTTGTATTTATATTAGCACAAATAACCAAAATAAAATTGTAAAATGAATACAGATACTGCATCAATCGTCCTACAATTCACACATTCGTTAAGCAAAAATATGTTAAATTACAAAGTGTAAAAGCGTATATTACCTGCCGGAACTTCGGGGTAAGACGCCGGAAATGGCTTTGTAGATTCCAGCACATTCACCTGCAGTAAAGGAAAAGGAACAATTAAATGGTGAAGAAGTGGTAAGAAGTTAGGGTTTTAGAGAGGTTAGTTATACCAGCCATTAGAGCAGAAATGGAAGCAGCGAGTTTCGGCTTCATTTTCATTAGGGATTTCCAACAAAAAGGGGACTTCAATAAAGAACAATGTTACTCGCATTAAATGTTTCGGATATTAAAACACAATTAATACATAAAAATCGTCCTAAACAACTTCACATCAAATTATAACTTTAATCTTAAACTTTGATAGTCTATAAATAGAACCTTTAACTATTCAAAACCTGAACAAATATGACCTTTAATTTTGTAACCCCATGCGTGAGCCTCACTCGCGCCTAAATGAAAAGGTAATCCAATCATACGGTGTCACATCGTTAAAAGGCTGACTTGAAGAAAAGTCATATTTGTACACTGTCAAAGTTTTGCTTTTTGTGTTAAAACGACGTTGTTTTTATTATTATTATTATTATTATTATTATAATAATAATAATAAAAATAATAATAATAATAATTTTTTTTATATATTTCTATAGTAGCAGCACCTAACTTTTTTTAATTTAAAAAAATTATTATTATTTTATTTATTTCTATAGCAGCAACACTTAGCTTTTTTTAATTAAAAAAAAACAATCACTAGCAAGGATCGAACCCGAACGGTAGGCTGAAGCAAGTGCCCAAGTAAAGCAAATAACACCACTGGGCTATCTAAGTGCCTTGTTTCATGTGGTTCAACATTAATATATATACATAAATATATATTTTCTATCTTATATATATACAACGTAATTTTTTACCGAGGCGGTTTGGGTGAACCTCATGGCAACCGCGTAGGTCTGCCCTTCGTTAATTTAATAACGTTTTCATAACGTTAATTGAATAACATTTTAATTACGTTAATTTGATAACGTTAATTTAATATACTACTACTACTATCCTTAATAACATTAATTTAATAACGTTTTATTAAAATTATATTTTTTTTTATTATTAGTATAGTTTCATCTTTAATTTAATATTTAAATAAATAATATTTAGATATATTATATAACTTAAATTCGTCCTCTGCTTTATAATATATATACATATCGGCTCGACTTTTTCGTATGAGGCTGAATTAATAAATCTTCAATATTGTTCTTTTTCCGTAATGACAAAAGAAATTAGATGTCATTTTCATCTTTAAGCCGAAAATAATGAAAAATAATAGTGAAGAGTCATTTAAAGGTCATATTTATGCAGTTTTGAATAGTTAAAGGTCATATTTGTGCACTGTCAAAGTTTAAGGTCATATTTATGTATTATGCCCTTAGATTTTAAGATGAACGCGCCCAGTTTTACGTGTTGAACACGCGTTTTGCCACGTAGTATTGGAGGTCATATTTGTGCAGTTTTGAATAGTTAAAGGTCATATTTGTACACTTCAAAGTTTAAGGTCAAAGTTATAATTTGGTGTCAAGTTTAGGGTCATTTTTATGTATTAACTCTAAAGATATGCCCAAAACTTTTCATGCTGTGACGAAGAAGTATTATGACCAAATTAAGGGCAAATGGGACAAAAAATTAATGGTGATGGAAAAGTTTGAAAATAACATACAAGTAATTCAAGTCTTAATTATTGAGCAAGAATGGCAAAAGTTAAACAAAAAATTAAGAAGTTTTGATTCATATGTGAGCGTTGCACTAGAGTATTGAATTTTATCTTCATCTTCTTCTTTATCATCATCATCATCATCTTCTTTTTCATCATCATCATCTACTCCTACCACTTGTTGTGACGTTGTTTTGCTGCTACTGCTGTTAATAGACAAATTTTTGGACCAAATTTTATTCGTATGTCATTGGAATTACTTCATAGGTGATTTTGATAAGTAAAAAAATAATTTTTAGTTCAATTTTCTATCTAGGTGTATATGTTGTTTTTTCAATAATTTTCAGTAGCGTATCCAACAGTCGTTGTATTCATTTACAATAGCTGCTGTTGTAAATGAATACAACAACTGTTGGATAGTTTCCACTACTGTTAAAGTAGTTTCAATAGGTAAGTCATCTGCTGTAGCAGATGACCCATATATTGAATGGATGACCCATATACTAATACAGATGATCCATCTGTTGCAACAGGTGACCTCCTTGGTGGATTCATCTTACATCGACAAGCCAAAACTGGTTTGAAAATAGAAGTTTAATCCAACAGATAAGCCATCTGTTGCAGTTGATGGTCGATCTATTAGATTCATTTTAAAGGCAAAGTTGGTTCAGAAATAAAAACTTAGTCCAATAGATAAGTCATCTGTTGCAACAAATGACTTATCTGTTGGATTCATGTTACACCAGGTGACAATTTTAGGATAGAACCAGAAGCTAAATCCAATAGATTAATCATTTGTTGCAACAGATGAGTTGCTTGTTGGGATAATGATAGTACATATAATTTTATCGTTGTTTATAACCACTCAACTTTAAAACACTATCATTATTAAGTTTCTTAACAAATTTCTTTAGGTAACATTAATAGAGAATCAATAATAGAGGTTGATGGTCATAGTGAATTGATCGAGAAGAACAATTGATTTCTTTGGCGTCGGAAGGATGGTGATATCTTAGAGACGATAGTGATGCCAGTATAAAAAGATGCTATGCATGATTATTTTGTGAGCTTAATCATAAGGTGTTGTGGGCTAAATTTCCAACCAAAAGATCTTGTCATCAATTACATGTACAATTCTTTTGAAATTATAGGGTCCTACCTTTCAAGATAAACGATCAGGTTCGTTTGTGCGCTTATTTGAGTGATGCAGCTAGGCCCATTTTAAGCGTGTACGTGGTTGAAAATCGATAGAGAATTAGAATATAGAACAAGACCAACAGATGTGTTAAATAATGAATTGGATAGCGTAGACATGAATATTTCAGATTATGAGAGTGGAGATAAAGTGAAGGAGGACCAAACACCTATATTCATTGTTGTGAGAAATACAGTAGACAATTCTCAATCAACACAGTTGAGTAATATTCAAGATGATGAAATAGATTTTTATAAGGGAAATGACATTCAAGAACAAGGGAGAACTAGTCACTTCATTGCATATTGCTTGGTTGAGAAAAAAATTTAGACTCAAAAAAATGATTAATTCGCATAATGTATATTATCTTAGATGTGCACATCCAGAGTGTAAGTGGTGGCTGAGAACTGTGAAATTCATAAGTTCTTAAAGATTTTGCATTAGAACTTATACAAAGTATCACATATGTGGTTCAAAGTATATTATGAGTCATAACCCGCAACATTGCATCAGATACAAGAAAGCCCTATTTTCAAAGATTGAATATTTCCATCATACACATTCATGACTCCTTCCTCGATGATTATCTCAAGAGTACTGTATTTTTTCAAGGTTTATCACAGTTAAAATCTTCCAAGCACCTGCACAGGATAACACACCTAGGTATGGTTTCTTACCTCTACAATAATTGAGCGTATCATCATCCCATTTGAATTCAACAAGTACTTGATCAAGTGGCTTTCTATCTTTGGTTGTCGCTTCCTCAGTCATCTCAATAGAAAGTTTTGGTAGAAATTGAGATCCATGATTCTATCTTTTATATCATAGTACACAGAGTAATAGGTTGTCTCTCACGCATTAGATAAAGAATTTCATGAACATACTAAAATGAAAAAAGAATTTACATAAATATATATATAGTAAAAATTAAGAATATACAACAAATAGGTAATCTGTTGTAAGAGATTTTATCTGTTCCAACATATATGTAATCTATTGCCACAGATGAGGTATCTGTTGCATTTATCTTTGTACTTGTTAATAGATTTCCCTAAGTACTGCAAATTATGTAGCGGGTGAGAATTTTGTACAACAAATGTCTCATCTATTGCAATAGATATGCAATATGTTGCAATTTATATATAATCTATTACAACAGATGTGAAATATTTGCATAAATATTTACATGTTTAGAAGCCTTAAAAATTATATAAATCGAAGGTTAGAAAACTTACTTGGTCCACCCGCCAGCATTCATAATAGTCATGTCCTTGAAATTTTTTGCACCAAGTTTATGCATGCAGTAGACTTTTGAGCGTTTTTTAATTTAATTAATGTATTCAACTTATCTTTCTTTTGGATACTTACCATCTTGTAAATATCACCTTCTTCAACTCATGCTACTCTCCTATGACCCTTGAAAATTGCTCAATAATGTAAGAAAGAGGAGTTGTAATATTTCTTTATTTGATATCTAATTATACCTTGAAAATTGCTTTATTTTTTTTATTTAACCTCCAATGGAGTGAATGAATCTAAAATTCTCTTTGATGGTGACACTCATTTTATATGTCAATTAATTAACAACAACAGTAAATGCATTAAGAGTATTAATTACTTCGTTATGTTTTTTCTTCCACTCTTGGTATTAACATGAAGAACATGAACTAGGAAAGGCAACACCTTCAAATGATTGTCTGCCCAATCTTTGTGAGAAATCTGTAGTTGCCCACTTAAATCAGAATAACCAGTATGACCATATTCATGGTTATTTTTTATTTTAAAAACTGCAAGAGGAGCATCAACCAGCCTATCACTAACATCAACAACAAAAACATCACCATCATTACCACCAGCAGCACCAACAACAATACCATCACCAACAACAACATCACCAAGAACAAGCTCACCCTTCCCAAGTGCTTTTGTTTTGATGGTTGTTGCTCTAGTCAGTTCCTTTTTTATCATACCGATTACGTTAGGGTCCAATAAATTTTTCACATATTGTAAAGTAATAAGAAATGACATCTTCAACCCTCGATTAGTTGGGACAAGCTACAGATGCGCAATCTAAAACAAACAAGTACATGTATTGAAATGGTGATTAAATTATTAAAATTAATCATTAATTAAAGTAAAAACTTAGTTAAAAATAGACTTACTGCTTACTCGAAAGGGAGGTGGACTAAAAACTTTAAGAATTTTACTTTTTTTAATCATTTTTGACCGACAATTATCT
Organism: Capsicum annuum; assembly: GCF_002878395.1. NCBI lineage: Eukaryota > Viridiplantae > Streptophyta > Magnoliopsida > Solanales > Solanaceae > Capsicum > Capsicum annuum. Next base: position 162,078,131 of record NC_061111.1, on the reverse strand, counting down.
TTGGACTTTTGGACTAGAAACCCCTTCTTGGTAGTTTATTCACTTGTTGTCTGAGATGAGAATGACTTCAAATGCCCAAACCTATAAAAATTATGCCAACAAATCAAGAGCACTATTTAATAAGAAAATAAATGAAACGTAAAAAGAGAAATATGGTTAGACCCCAAGATTTGAATGATTTTATTTTGATAGCTCCTTCATATTTTATTGTGATTCTAAGTTGAATTAGGATACAGAATGATGACGATACCATTTGAAAGTATTTTAGAATTTTTGGAAGGTGTTTCAAAATATTTTGGAATCCCAAAATAGTAAGTATCTGCGTTTAGAGCATGCGACGGAGGTATGGCACACCCTTACATAAAAATCAGTGGTCTGGCGTGCCACACCGGCTGGCTTTCGTGATAAGGGCGCGCCACACCTAAGGGCGTAAAAATGCCAGATTTTGTTTCTTCTTGAAATTTTTTGAGGGCTTTTTGGTCTTTTTGGTCTTTTACCTCTTAAATGATTCCCTAACAATACTAAAACCAGTTCCCCACCCTCACAAATCATTATACACGATTCACCTCGTCCAAAAACTCTCAAGAAAACAAAAAACCGATTTCTCCTTCAAAATTTAAGCTTTCAAGTTTCAATTCAAGTTCCTGTCGAGAAAATTCATCAAGTTCAAGTATGTAGGATTTGAACAAGGATATTTTTCCATCCTTGTGCCCTAAAGTTTGATTTTTAATTGAATTTGAAGAAATTGATTTACTAGGATTCATACCCACTTTTCTAATGTTTTAAGATTATAATGTTTCCTCATGAGTTAAGACTTAATTAGCATAAGATTTCATGCTTACTTAAGTTTTTATCCATGAAAGTGATCTTATGCATTGAGTTTGGTATTCTGACATGAAATTTCTATGAGATGGGAAATGATATAATTTGAGCTTAAAGTACCCAGTTTATAAGGAAGCTCAAGTTATTACAAAGTATTACAGCATGACTAAAGTTTAAGTTTTGATCTTATGATTTCTAATAAGGTATGAAATTTGCAAGTTTCTTTATGAGTATGATTTAAGCAAGAGAAGTATAGTTGATTGTTAGTTTTATAAACCCATATTCTATTTTAATGTGAATTTCGTAACTATAAACATACGATTATATATTTTAAGAGTAGTTTTTAGCAGCGAAACGGAAATGTGAATTTGGCGCATCCTATTTTTCAGAAACTATGGTCACCGTAGGTGTAAGGGGCCTCTCTAGAGAGCGTATCCTCACCCCAGAGGGATAAGTTTAGTGACAACTCTAAGTTAAGGTTCTATTTAGATGAAAAGGGTAGAACATCTCTCATCAATGTGGATAAGATATTGGACTCCATGCTAGCTCATATGGTTTATGTAGGTTATAAGAATCTCCTACAGGAAAAGTAAAGATGATTTTAGAAACTAAGTGTAATGATTCACAACCCTTATTCAATTATTGTTTTATGATTTATACTTTATGACATTTTAGCTTTCAATGTTATTCATGATCAAGGTGAGTCTATTTATACTAGCATGTATGTTTTATGAGTATGCTCAGTTTCAGTTTTACTTATTTGCATTCACCCTCATATACTCAGTACATTCCAGAAGTACTGACCATATATATGTATATGTATCTGCATTGTTTTATAATGTAGGATTTGGTGTTCGTCCTCAACAATATGATTTGCCGTGATTACCATTTCCTGCATCCCGTCAGTTGGTAAGTCCTAATTCTCTGAGGGTTAAGATTATGGTTATTCTAGCTGTTCATTCAAAAAGTTTAAGTTTAGATTTCCTGCTTATCTTTTGGGTCAACTGGGTTTTGTCTTAGTAACTCTTCAGTTTAGTTAGAGGCTTGTCAGAATAAGTAAGTTGTATATTTTGGACATTCATAATTTAGTTATGGTTTGGTTTATCCTATTTTATTGAGATTGATATTTCAAGTACAATTCAGCTTGTATGTTAAGATTTATGCTTTTGTCCACATTAAGTATTTTTTATTCAATGTTGAGTGTATACCATGGGTTAGTTTGGGGTTACATATAGTCCTAAGTATCATGTGACGTCCATGGGGTAGTCTTAGGGCATTAAAAACTTAGTATCTAAGCGTAAGGTTAAAAGTCCTAGGGAGTTTGACAATTTGCATTACGTAGAGTCTTGATTATGGGTGTGAAATGCACCATACTTATGAGCGAGGGGCTATGAAAGATATTAATAACCATCCCTCTTTAATGATCTCTATCGTTCTTTGAAGTTATCTCTATCTACTTTAATTTGTTCTTTTACATGACAGAAAATGCCTCCTCGCAAAGCTTACACCCACAAAAATGGGGACCAGCCAGCCCCACCACTACTTGCAAATTCGTTGAACAAAAATATCTCTCACACTAAGTTTTGGGATTTTCCAAGTATTGGATAAGGCAGTGAATGTGAATGAGGATCCATAATTTTTCATTAATGTAGTGAAGAAAATTACTTAGATTATGTATGTTACAGAAGAGAAAAGTACAGAATTGGCTTCTTATCAATTAAAAGATATTTTTTATGATTGGGCTACTATGTGGAGAGAAGTTGGAGGTGAGAATGCAACATCGATAAATTGGGATGTATTTTAGACGAATTCTCTGAATAGGTTATTTCCTTGTGAGATGAGGGAGGCTAAGGTAGAGGAGTTTATAAATTCAAAGCAGGGATCTATGTCAATAAAGGAATATTGCCTCAAGTTTAACCAGCTAGATAAGTATGCCTTAAAGTTATTCCCAAATTCTAGAGCTCGTATGAGTAAGTTTGTCACTAGAGTATCTGACTTAGTAGTCAAAGAATGTTGGACTTCCATGTTGATTAGGGATATGGATATTGCTCGATTGATAAGTCATGCTCAGCAGATTGAGGATGAAAAACTAAAGAAAATAGAGGGGGAAAATAAGCGGGTTAGGACCGGACAATTTGAGTTAAGTCAACAAAAGTCAGTAGAGAGAAATTATTCTCAATTTTAGATTTATTTATCAGGGACTGCGCCATCCTTATCCAGTGCCCCCGTACCCAGAACTAAACAAGGGCAATGGGGTAGGGCACCAACTTTTATATCTCAAGGTAGCATTTCCAAGAGATGTGTATTTTTGCCTGCAATAAGTGTGGTAGAAGTTATTCGAATGAGTGCTTAATGGGTAGATATGGTTGTGGTAAGCCTGGCCACAAGATCAAGAAATGCCCTTTTGTTAAGTAAGGAAGTAAAGATACTCGCCTTCAAGATCAGTCCATCACCTCACCAGCTTAGTCAAGCCACTCAGCCCCACAGCAGGGTGCAATATCCAATATTGGTGGCGGTCAGCGTTAGAACAAGTTTTACATTATACCATCCTAGTAGAAGCAGGAGATCTCCCCAGATGTAGTCACTAATATGATTCATGTCTTTCACCTTAATATTTGCGTGTTGTTAGATACAGGGTCAACCCTCTCTTTTGTGCCCCAATTGTTATTGTGAACTTTGGTATAAGTCCAGAGAATCTTTTTGAACTTTTTTCAATCTACACCAATTGGTGAGTTAGTTTTCGCTAGACGAGTGTACAAAAATTGCCCTATTGTAGTCCCCTATAAGGTCACTTTAGCAGATTTAATAGAGCTAGAGATTATAGATTCTGATATCATTCTTGACATTGATTGTCTTTATTCATGCTATGCATCAGTTGATTGTCGTACTCAAGTGGTGAAGTTTCAGTTCCCCAATAAGTCAGTCCTTGAGTGGGAGTGTAGTTCAGTATCTCCCAAGGGTTAGTTCATCTCTTATCTCAAAGCTAGGAAGTTAATCTCAAAAGGGTGTATCTACTACTTAGTTTAGGTTAAAGATACTGAGTCTAAAACCCTAGCCATTTAGTTAGTTTGTGTAGTCAATGAGTTTCCCAAAGTCTTCCTAGAAGATCTACCTGGGGTACCTCCTGATAGAGAAATAGAGTTCGAGATTGATCTTCTTCCAGATACCCAGCCTATCTCCATTCCTCTCTATAGTATAGCCCCGTCTGAGCTTAAGGAGCAACTCAAAGACCTCTTATATAGGGGGTTCATCAGACCTAGTGTTTCTCCATAGGGGTGCTCCAGTCTTATTCATACACAAAAATGGTACTCTTAGAATGTGCATAAATTATCGGTAGTTAAATAAGGTTACCTTCAAGAACAAGTACCCAATACCCAAATTGGATGACTTATTTGACTAGTTTTAGGGTGCCTATTGGTTTCAAAAGATTGATCTTAGGTCGGGATATCATCAGTTGAAGGTCTGATAATGTGACATTCCGAAGATTGCTTTCACAACAAGGTTGGTCACTTTAAGCTTTTGGTTATGTCGTTTGGACTAACAAATGCTCCTGTGGCATTTATAGATTTAGGAACAGGGTCTTTAAGCGGTATTTGGACGTGTTTGTAATTGTCTTCATAGATGACATACTTGTTTATTCTCGGAGTGATGAGAAGCGTGCAAACCATTTGAGAATAGTATTGCAGACCCTCAGAGAGCACAAGTTGTATGCCAAGTTTAGTAAGTGTTAGTTTTGGTTGGAGTCGATTACCTTTTTAGGGCATGTGATTTTGGGTATAGGTACTTATGTAGACCCTCAAAAAACAAATGCAGTGAAGCCCTGGCCTAGACCTATTACACTATCCAATATTTGGAGTTCTCTAGGCTTAGCCGGTTAGTTTAGAAGATTTTTTAAGGGTTTTCCCACAATAGTTGCACCATCGGACAAGTTGACATAAAAGAACGTGAAGTTTATATGGTTAGATAAATATGAGAAGAGCTTTCAAGAGTTGAATGATAGATTGACTTCAGTACAATGCTAACTTTGCCAGATGGGTTAGACGGATTTATGGTGTACTGTGATGCCTCCAGAGTTGGGTTAGGTTATGTTTTAATGCAAAATGGGAAAGTAATAGCTTATGCTTCCAGACATCTTAAAGACCATGATAAGAATTATCCGACTCATAATTTAAAGTTAGCAACTATTGTGTTTGCTTTGAAAATTTGGGGACACTACTTATATGGTGTGCATGTAGACATTTTAATTGATCATAAGAGTCTCTAATACGTACTTACACAGAAGGACGTAAACCTCCATCAGAGAAGATGGTTGGAGTTTCTAAAAGATTCTAACATTAATGTGCTCTACAATTTGAGTAAAGTGAATATAGTAGGTGGTGCATTGAGTAGGTTGTCTATGGGTAGTATGGCCCAAGTTGCAAAAAAGAAGAAAGAGTTGCCAACGAGGTAAATAGATTAGCCCGATTGGGAAAATATTTGCTTAAGATGAATAATGGTGGTGTAATGGTTCAGAATGGTTTAGAGTCGTCCTTAGTGGAATAAGTGAAAGAGAAACAATGTAATGATACTATACTTAGCTAGTTAATAGATGCAATTCATCAATAAAAGGTTGAGGTTTTCTCCCTAGGGAGAGATGAAGTCCTCCGCTATCAAGGACGGTTATGTGTTCCCAGTGTGGATTGATTGAGAGAGAGAATATTAGCAGAAGACAATAGTTTTAAGTATTCGATTCACCCTGTTGCTAACAAGATGTATCGCGACCTAAGGGAAATTTATTAGTGCAATGGTATGAAGAGGGACATAGTGGAGTTTGTGGCTAAGTGTCCTAATTATTAGCAAGCGAAGGTTGAGTATCAATGGCTAGGAGGTACGCTTCAGGATATTGGCACCATCACTTAAAAGTGTGAGGTCATTAATATGAATTTTCATTATGTGAATTCCTTGCACAAGAGGTAAGCATGATTTGATTTGGGTCATCATGGACCAAGTGGCCAAGTCATCCCATTTCTTACCAGTTAAAACCTCAGATACAAAATATGATTATTCTAAGATATATGTTTGAGAGTTAGTAACGCTTTAGGGGATTCCCTTATCCACATTCCAGACCGAGGTAATCAATTTATTTCTTATTTTTGACAATCATTTTAGAAAGGCCTTGGTACAAAGGTGAAGCTTAACAGTGTTTTTCACCCATAAATAGATGATCAGGCTAAGCGTACTATTCAAACTTTAGAATATATGTTGAGAGAATGTACATTTGAATTTTAAGAAAATTGGGATGAGCATCTACCTGTAATTGAGTTTCCTATAACAAGAGTTACCATGCTAGTATTTAGATAGCTTAGTTCGAAGCCTTGTATGAGTATAGGTGGAGATTACCAATAGGTTGGTTTAAAGTTGGTGAAGTGGCTTTGGTTGGGATGGATCATGTTCTCGAAGCTATGGATAAGGTTCAGTTGATTTGCGAGAGATGAAAATCGCTTAAAGTCGTCAAAAATTGTATGCAGATGTGAGGAGAAGAGAACCAAAGATTGAGGTAGGTTATTGGGTGTTTTTTAAGGTGTCACCCATAAAGAGGGTGATGAGGTTTGGAAGAAAAGGAAAGATCAGTCCCCAATATATTTGTCCTTATGAAATAGTAAAGTGTGTTGTAGATATTGCCTATGAGTTTGACCTTCCTTTAGAATTAGCCACCGTCCATCCAGTTTTCCATGTGCCAATGTTGAAGAAGTGTAGTGGAGACCCATCTTTGGTGGTGCCCGTAGAGATTATTAGAGTGGGACATAGTCTGTCCTATAAAGAGATGCAGTTGAAATCCTTGACCGACAAGTTCACAGGTTAAGGAATAAAGAGGTGGCTTCAATTAAAGTTCTATGGGGGAATCAATCAATTGAGGGGGGTACATGGGAAGCAGAGGCATAAATCATGTGTTAATATCTCCATCTAGTTATTTCTAGCACAAAGTTAGTTTGAGGTAAGAAATCTCTCCAAATCTGTTCTATTCACCAATATCCTTACTCTTACACTATGAAATTCATGTCTAATGAGTCATTTCTGTTGTAAATTCATGTTTGAATAAATTATTGTAGTTTTGAATAAGATACACTCCATATCTCAACCTAAAAAACCATTATATATGTCTTTCCCTATCCTAACTTTCATTCGAGGACAAATGGTTCCAAGGGGGAGATAAGTTAAACCCCAAGATTTCAACAATTTTATTTTGATAGATCCATCACGTTTTTATCATGATTTTTGAGTTGAATTTTGATAAGGAATGATAACGGGATAATTAGGAAGTGTTTTGGTATTTTTGGAATGCGTTTCAGGATATTTTGGAACCTTAAAATAGTAAGGGGTTGCGTTCAGGGTGTGCCATAGAGGTGTGGCACACCCTTAGGCAAAAACCAGTGGCCTAGCGTGATAAGGGTGTGCCAAGCCAGCTGTGTTCCGCGATAAGGGTGTGCCACGCCCTTGGAGTGGTGCGATAAGGGCATGCCATGCCCAAGGGTGCAAAAATACCAGATTTTATTTTATTTTGATATTTTGTGAGGGCTTTTTAGTCTTTTACCTCTTAGATAATTCCGCAACCATACTAAACCCGTTTCCCCACCTTCATAAATCATATACTTGATGCAACTCCTCTAAAAACTCTCAAGAAAACAAAAAGGGGATTTCTCCTCCAAAATTTAAGATTTCAAGTTCCAATTCAGGTTCCTCTCAAGAAAATTCATCAAGTTTAGATATGTGAGGTTTAAATAGTATCGGAGATATATGTGTGTGTGTATATATATATGTCCAGACTCGAATCATGGCTAAATGAGTTTAAGTTCGTAAAATCATTGCCTGGGGTAAACTCCGGGACTACATCATCATAAAAGTATAGAAAAGAGCTAGACTCTCGAATGAAGTAAATAGTAGTAGAAAAGTCATGGACCAGAATCTATCTCGGTCAAATCTTTAAAACATCATTTTTAATCACAAAAGCTCATAAATCATTCATTAAGGTGATACAATTCCCATTATGAAAGAATCTATTTTAAAAGTGAAAAGTAGAAATAAATCTCTTTTTAGGAAAACAGTATAAAACAATGTTTTTAGTTGGGATCGTACCATTAAGTGAGCACGAATGTACCAAATATATGAATGTCATCACCAATATCCAAATAGTACAATTTTAAGCATCTAAACATCAATAAACTAAATCGCGTCCTTTACAAGGATAATTACTCACTCAGAATCCAACTAATATCATAATCACGGCCTTGGAACCAATAATATATGTGTGACATAACCATATCATTATTCGGAAACCATCTAAGCCAACGAGTAAGGTAGTAAACCTTATACTAAATTGTTACTATCCTCAGCTAATGCTAGTAACCTAAGGTAATAGGATTTTAGAAGCATAATAAGTATTTCACCTTAAGGGTTGATTCACACCTTCTAATACCCGAACTCATAATTTAGATTAAGCCCTAATATTTTAACCAATATCGTATCTTGACATTCCAATCTAATAACCAACATATGTAATACACTATCTCATAAAGAAGAATAGACAAAAGTCTACCTCGATTCCAAACCATAAGTCCTTGAATCACCCATAAATCGTCCATTTTTTCTCCACGAACCCAAAATACCACCACACTATAAAAATTGTAATCTACATGTTGTTAGGAGTTAAACAAGACCATATTGCTACACCATGGGTTAGGTCAAGATTTAGGTAAAGAATGAGCCCGCAAGGCTTGTAAATAAAATCCACGATTGAATTCGTCTGGTCCCTCAAAGGATAAGGAATGTGTGCTCAAAAGTTGAGCTTAAATTGAGCGCAAATCAGGTCTCAAATCAACCCTTAAAGTTTAGGAATTTTAAGACCTAAATCTAAGAATTTACCATGAATTTGGATGGAAATTAATGGAAAAATTAATGGAAAATGAGCAAGGAGTGTTAGTCTAGCTTACCTTAGCTTCAATGGATGATTTTCCACTTTTCCCTCTCTTAGAGCCATTAATTTGGTGTGAAAATAGTGAAAGAAATGATGGAAAATCAGGTGGGAAAAAGGGGAGAAAAAGCTCCTAGGTGCCTCTAAGACGGACTCCTGAATGCTAATGCGTCACCACTAAAGCGAAATCTCGACCGCTTTAGCGGTCTGGCATCATTGGAACAGGTAATGCTAAAATGACCCATATGGTGCTTAAGAGGTGCCCTCTTTAGTGGCCATTGACCTCTAAAGCAGTAATTAGGCTAGGGCCACTAAATCGGCTCATTGACACTAAAGCACAGAGCACTAAAGCATCCTCAAGAGCACCAAAGAGGTCCTATCAGGTACCAAGTACCATATTTTTACTACGTCTAAAATGGACTCCAATCGGGTGCTTGAGTTTTTTTGGAACCCCATGTGTGCAAATGAACTATGCCACCATGCCGAATTCGATGTTTCAAACTCAATGGAACTACTAAAGCTTTTATCGAAGATCGTTTCAACTAAATGTGGGGCCCATACTCATATAATCTGCCTAATATCCCAAATTGAGTCTGAAAACCTCGAGAACTGAACCAAGGGTCCACCTAGCCTAAAATCAACATTCCAAAGCTGATAAACTGTCAAAGTTCTTATCCGAGATCGTCTACTATGAGTTTTATTCTGGGACCAAATCTTAAACAATGAAAGCTTCAAAATAGGAGAATGAGCCTAAAACCCAAATGAATTTCTTGATATCTAAATCGACAATTCCACAAGTCATAAATGAGTTTTAGCCACTATGAGAAGGATCAAAATGCTGGAAATGCACTCAAAGGACTTGGATTCCTCAACGTTGAAACCTAAGAGGCTGAAGAAGTTATGAGCTGCACCGGAGCCTTGGTTGGCCCAAAATCCTCCGGCCAACGCTAAAGATCTTCAACATCCTTCCTTGACTCCCTGGTCTAATATCGTGCTGAAGCTCTAGAAACATATGTTGAAGTCCCATCCGCACTTATCAATAACCATTCATCTTCTATCTAGGAAAGATTAGAGTCAAAGAATGTACTTGAAGCTTATAGAAATATGACACACGATAAGGAGTCAAGAATAGAATTTCCTAAGAATGCCCTGCAGGCTCCCAAAGAAAGGTTATGGACGTCTTTACACTGATCCGTAGAACTCTACTAGACACCAATCTCTTGTACCATCATATCGGTAAACCTAGGCTCTGATAACAATTCTTATGGTAAAATTTCTAAGGTCATGATGACACCTACTATAACCCACCAATAGGTAAGCCAACTGATAGCTCGGAACTTCTAGTAACGAACTACTAAGGGAAAGGAAGGAAAATGTGAAATAAATATAATAAGAGACTAATATATATATATATATATATATATATATATATATATATATATATAAGACAATCCCAAAACCTGGTGAAATCAGTACAAGAGCTTCTAATATAATAATAATATTATACAATGAAGTACTAATAGATATACAGGTACAACCCATATCAGAATACAAATAGAGATTAGTCTAATACATAAGAGGGAGAATAGTAATACTCCAAATGCCAGGAGATTACCCTAACTGTCTAAACCATAGGTGCTCTGCATAATGCACACAACAACAACAAAAACCCATACTATTATCTGCAAGCTGCAGAAGTGTAGTATGAGTACCAAACATATGGTACTCAGTAGGCAACTGCCACTTAAGCTCCAAATATAATGCAAATATAAATAACATGCAAACAGGAATGTAAACTACACCCCAAATATTTAGAAGACTAACACATAAACTAAACAGGCAATAAGAATAACCCATACTGTCCTAGTCATACTCAGGAGCCTAAGTATCATACCGTATATCACTGGCTAATATACAAATAAAGAATAGAAGAAGGATGTATAGTAGCATACAAGGCCAAGGAATGGATATACAACACGAATACATGAAGGAAGAGAAAGATATATGGTAATACCATAGCTATATATATTTACATGTACATAAACAAGACTAACTCAAAGGTACAACCTAAAGTAGTCATACTAGCATCTTAAGGCCTCCTAATTATAGTAGGAGCTAGTGTTAACATAATTAGGACCTCTCATTGAGACTTCTAAACATAAGATAATTATTTATAATAAAATAGTCGTAAAAGAGAAAGGATCAGAAACATACCCCTAACCTTAGTATCAACTAATAAACAGTCTTCCACAAACTAACCATAATAATAATAATGACAATAAAGTAACTAGCTAGTCTGGAAAAATAATACCTAAATCGAGTCCCATAAACCAAAAGGTCCAAATCAACACATAACACACTACAAGCAGAACTCATCACCTATACCTATGCAACCCTCATAAGGTTGATAGATATAATGCGTACCGATGATAGGCAATGCATATGCAAGAAT
>NC_061111.1:162049373-162066809 GCF_002878395.1 Capsicum annuum | reverse complement strand
TATATATATATATATATATATAAATGCATAGACTCAAACAATGGCTAAAAGAGTGTAAGTCCATAAATCCATTGCCCGAGGTAAACTTTGGGATTACATAATCATAAAAGTATAGAAATAGGTTAAAATCTCTCTCGATTGAAGTAAATAGTATTAGTAAAGTTGTGGTCTAAAATCTATTTCGATCAAATCCCTAAAACATCATTTGTAGTCTCATAAGCTCATAGATCTTTAATTAAGATGGTACGATTCCTATTATGAAAGAATTTATTTTAAAAGTGAAAAGTGGGAATAAATCCTTTTATAGGAAAACAATAGTAAAATTATCTTTTTTGTTAGGATCGTACCATTAAGTGAGCATGAATGTACCGAATCTATGCATGCCATCACCAGTATTTAAATAGTACAATTTTAAGTTTCTAAACGTCAATAAAAAAAACCTTGTCCTTTACAAGGATAAGTTACTCGCTCAAAATATAACTAATATCGTAATCATGACCTTGGCCCAATAATATATATGCAGCATAACCATATCATCATTCAAAAAACCATCATAACCCACCGAGTAAGGTAGTAAACCTTATGCTAAGTGTTATTATCCTCAAATATGACAAAGATGCTAGTAACCTGAGTTAGTAGGATTCTAGAAGAATAATAAGTATTTCACCTTAAGGGTCGATTCACCCTTTTAATCCCCGAACTCATAATTAAGGCTAAGTCATGGTGTTCTACCTAATATCACATCCTAAAATCCCAATCAAACATGTAACATATATAATACACTATCTAAAGAAGAAGAGTAGACAAAAGTCTTCCTCGATGCCAAACCGTAAGTCCTTAAATCACCCACAAATTGATTATTTTTGCTCCACAATTCTAAAATACTATCATCCTATAAAAATAGTAATCAATAAATTGTTACGAGTAAAATGAGACCTATATTGATATACTACGAATGGGGTCGATATTTGAGTCAAGAATGAGCCCAAAAGTCTCGCAACGGAGTCCAAAATTGAATCTATCACGAGGTCCCACGAAGGTTAAAGATTGTGTGCTCAAAATTTTAGCACATGGAGCAAAAATTGAGTCTCAAATCAACCATTAAGGTTTAGGAATTTTCAGACCTAATCTAAAAATTTATCATGAAATATGATGGAAATAGTAGGAAAAATTAAGGAAAAACGACAAAGGAGTGTTAGTCTAGCCTACCTTAGCTTTAATAAATGATTCTCACTTTTTCCTCTCTTATAGGTCTCAATTTGGTGTGAAAATGGTGAAAAACTGGGTTGGGAAATGGGGATAAAAATCTCCCAGGTGCCGCTATAGAGGACACTTGAGCACTAAAGTTCCTACCACTAAAGCGACAGCTCAATCGTTTTAGAGATCTGGCAGTATTGCAGCGGGTACTGCTAAAGCGGCCCATATGGTGCTAAAGTGGTTGACCGCTTTAGCGGACATTGACGACTAAAGAGGACCCCAACCATTAGGCCAGCGTTGCTAAAACATCTTATGGGTGCAAAAGCATGGAGCGTGAAAGAGGTCCTATCAGGTATAAGGTACTTGATTTTTCCTGAGTTTAACAATAAACATCGATCAGGTGCTCAAGATTCGTTTGAAACCCCATGCGTGCAAACAAACTATGCTACCATTCTAAACTTGACATTTCAGGCTCAATGGAAGCATAAAAAATTTCATTCAAGATTATTTTGACTAAAAATATGTGGGCCACACCTATAGTTTCAATTTTCATACAATCCGTCCACTATCCCAAAATGTGTCTGGAAGTCTCGGGACCTAAACCAAGGGTCCTCCTAGCCTAAAATTAATATTTCAAAGCTGATGGAGCTATCAAAATTCTCATACAAGATCATATATTAGAAGTTTTGGTCCGGAACCAAATCCTAAATAGTGAAAGCTCTAAAATAAGGAAATCAGCATAAAACCCAAATGAACAGCCCGATAACCGAACCTACAGTTCCAACAAATCAAAAGTAACCTGTAGCCATTGTGGGAAGGCTTACAAATTGAGGAAATGAGCTGGAGGGTCATTACATTTTTGAACTTTTTTAAGAACACACAATCTAAGCTATGGTACAATCTTAACATTGTTGAATTTGGTCACAATAAATATGTTTCCAAAAAAGATCAAAATTTAAATTTTACTTTTTATAAAATAATGTTTGAGAACAACAACATAAGTAAATTATATTCCACTCAGAAAGATACCAAATTTACATCAATCATCGTATTAAGAGATAAAATAACATAAATTAGGTTTTTTTAAAAATTTTCATTGGTATTTTAATCATCAAAAACTTATTCTTGTTAATCCATACTAGAAGAGAAGATGATGCAAGTTCCTCTTTTTCTTTCTAACTAAAAATTCCTATTTTTTTGTAAAACAACAAAAAAGCCTCTACCTAAGAAGAGAGAGGAATTGACGATTGAAAGTCGAAAAGAAATGATAAAGAACTCTAAGTTGGGGTCGTCGAATATTGAAAGTATCAAGATCCAAACTCATCATGAGTGGCACCCATGCTACTCATCCAGTGGAAAAACCAACTATCCCAAACAACCATCGCATAATCCACACTTAGAAGAAATAAATAAATTCAATCCATTAATATATCATCCAATCTAAAACCAAATTATACATATAACTGAAAGGGGAAAAATACTTATACAAAAACTATCCCTAGGACCCGAAAGATATTTATAACAAAACATTTAAGAATGTCAAGAAAGAGACGCACCCTAAAACTAAAATAAAACATAAGTTTGGAGATAAAGAACTATTCCATAATTTCCCCCCTTGAAAATTAACCAAAATTCGCTTTAAAACCCTTTCCGAACTTCATGAATTAATAATTCTATAGCTTAATAATTAAATTCGAGTTAATGGGGATAAATTCCTCACCTTAACGAATCCAAATAAGTAATATGGTGTGTTTCTACCTAAATCGCTCTTTCATTGACCCAAATGAGTTTTAGATGAATAAACTATTTTGAGAAAATATTAAATAAATCCATGGTTTTCACCACTATAGCGCTTGTCGCTATAGTGGTGTGTCGACCTTTATAGAAGCGTTGGTGGGATACAATGTCCATCTTCTTTCAAAAATCTCAGTTTTTACAACATACCTTAAACCTGGGATATTCCAAAGATTGCCCTTTATGTTAAAACCAATTTTGAGAGTTTTGCGTACCTAAATTTGATTCTGTAAATCTCAAGAGTTCTGCTTACCTGAATTTGATTCTATAAATATCAATGGATTTCTTAGCTCTTAGCTAACTAGAAATTAAGAGAAATGTGACTACCCTAGTCCAAGTCTTTCCCAAATTTTCCTAGGACACACCTCACTTCAAAATTGACTGAAACTAGCCTAGCCTAGAATTTGTAACTTTCAAAATGAGAAGAATTTGGACATGAGATTATAATTGTAGGTCTCATATGTAACTATAGAGAGGTTCATTACAATAGATATCAATTTACCCATCATTCATCCCTGAATGATCAAACAAGAAAAATAAGCTAAACAAGGAAGAAAAAGAGTATATGTAACCTTAAACAATTGAGGTTACTTATCCCACATGTCCTTTTAGGTCTCCCGAATGGCTTTTCAATCATATGCTGCTTTCATTACACCTTCATTGAACAAATTTCCTTTTTTCTTAATTTTTAAACATCATGATCTGAAATCATTACTGGTTCCTCCTTGATACACTACACACAAGGAATGTACCAAAATAGCCCCAAAATAGTCCATAATTCAAGCACAAACTGTGAACCTAACAGCTACACAAACTGCCAATAATAACAAGTAGAGGATGACAAGAATACAAGGTGTTTTGAACACCAAATCAACCACTCAAACTATATTAACAACAATAACAACAATATGAATAACAAGGATGATAAAAAACAATATGATAAACAACAACACAACACAACTTGAGATTACAACACACAATGGTTACAAGATTACAATGAATAAAAGGGATATATAGATAGACCAAATTGTAGATATAATCTTAAGAACCCAAGAATGTGGTACTCTTGGACCCTTAACACTACATACAACGATTAGCCTATCTCTTACATTGACACAAGAGGGACTATACCTCCTCTAAACACCAATGTATCAAGCCATAAATGCAACACTAGTAATTCCATACTAGTATCACCCTAGTTTCGGCCAAAGAGGCCATTCTCACAAGAGAGGGAGTTTCAAAGTATCATACAACTTACAAATATCATCAAAGTCTTTAAAAATATCATCAAAGTCTAAGTAGTAAATTACATAAAATATTCTATTTATAGTAAGTTACAAAAATTATGTAAAATATCTAAAAGGCCCCTTAGTCAAAGGCTTCACTTTAGGTGCCCTTGGAGTGTAGTTTTTGGACTGTTTTGGAGATTATTTAGGCCCTTCTTTGCACTTTACTTGCACGCTCCAAGTCTCGGGTTCAATACATCTCACATATGTCCATCTCCGTGGTCATTCTCGTATCATCCTTCCCTTTTTGAAAAAGGATTCGACCTCGAATCCGCTCCTTGCAAAATCAAAGAAGGATAAACAAGAAAAATATCCTTATGCCATGAGGGTTAGGATTCGCAAAATACACACATCATATGCCATGCCGAGGTGGGACAAACTTGGAGTATACCTACGGGTCCTTTATGTTGAACATGAAAACCTTAGTATAAATGGCATAAAGAAAGAGGTCATCATCAATAAAAAGAGGTAAGGAAGAACCTTGCCTTCCTTCATTAGCACCCACAATCAAACATTTCATGTCATCTTGACCAAGTATCAAGTGGGAAATGTAGAAACTCCCACATTCCGAGAGGGTGCCGGGGTCAAATGGGAGAAGTAGCCAAGGGTCTAATCCGAGGCTAACCTTCCTTCCCCTAGAATATTACTCCCACAATCACACATGACATTTGCCTTTAAAAAAAGACTAATATTCAAGAATAGAGAGATACGTCCTAGAAGTTCTACCTCAAAAAGACATATGCCAGCATTTACAACATTTTCATACACATGATCTCTAAGAACAAAACTACTAGCAAGGATTTTTACCACACAAGATGTTCAAAGAGTCACGTCCACCATCAAGATCAACCCTATAAACGCCATCACTAACTTGAGATTTTTCAAGTACACCACACATATGCTCAAGTAGTGAAATACATTCATTAGTAAGTTGATCTTCATTCACATCCTCACTAGTTTTTGGCAACTTATATACCAACATAGACTCACCTTGGCTTGCACAAGGGTCAACTGGTGTGTGAATACTCTCTTCAATTAGTAATAGAGTCTTCCTCAAGTTTTAAGGGCTAACACTAGATGGACACAAATTATTTTTGCGAGAAGAATCAATTTTGTCATCTAAAGGATCAACTTGTGCTTTCATACTTATAATAAGAGTTTGGTCCTCCCGCGACCTAACATCACCAAACGTATCACAAAAGGATGACTCGAGCACCTCTACCCAAGGAAAACCCACAACTACACCTACTTGGCTCCTACTAGCCACAACACAACATACTAAGTTCGTAGGAGTGTAGGGGATAACGTTTTTACCTCGTAGCTCACAAGAGCTACGACCTTTCTCTTGACGTATGTTTGGGCATCCCACTTGCTCCCTTTGACCTACCATATGATCCAACATTTTATTTGTCATGGCTAGGTCTCGGGACATAGTGTTAAGGTAGGCCAAAATGATATTGGTGGCATTATTGTCCATGGGTTGAGAGGTTGAAGCTGCGGGTTCCCTTGTAATTGTACCTAAAAAAAAGAAAATAAGAGAACAAGCCTACAAAGCAAAGCACAAGTTAGTTCGGAACAACCTCACCACACTCTCACACACTTGATCATATCACACTTGGATTCACTAGTGTTGCAAGTCGGCTTGTAGTTCATGATGAGTCAAGGGGTGAGTCTACTCCTTGGTTGGAATGGATTCCTTGTTTGAAGACTTAAGGAAATGATGTCCGAATTTGAACCAAGAAATTCTACGATTCAAAAATAAAACAAGCATAATATAACGTAGACATGATAAACGGATGAAAAGGACTAATTGACAATCTAGTAGGAGTTTACTAGTTTGTTAATTAGTTCTAGGATCAATTAATAAAACCAAGAATAAATAATTGGAAACTAGAAAAAAACCAAATTTAAGCTTAATTATTGATGTGAATAGTAGCAAGTGGTGATGTGGCAGTATACAATTTATCTCAGGCCCACACAACTTAGTCACAAATCTGAAATTTTCAACCTTCACACAATTTAGAATTAAAGACAATTGGTTTTGGAGGGAAAGTATAAGTCTTGAGTCTTTTGTAAGTTTATTCTAAAAAAAAAAAGATGATCTTGACTTGTACTAGTTCCACCAAACAAGGCTCCTCGATTTAAGGATAGTAGTTGTAAAAGTTGATGTCAAGTCTAGAAAGCAATGGTTCAAGTCTTCTCACCAACAAACTTTACAACTTTATCTTCACCTTTTTGAATCAAGTTTGAACTTTTTGTAGTTTAAGTTATAAGACTAGGTGAATAACATGATGAACACAATAACAATCTTCAAGAATATAGAAATAACTTCTCAAGAGCACAACAACAACACCACCAATCGTCCACCAGTCTTCAACACACGTCCAACTTTAAGTCACCATAAAATTAGTCAATATTATAAGCTCAACTTTAGATCTAGACACTTTTGGTGTTACTGAGAAATAAACCAACACTAGAAACACACTAGAAACACACTAGACTAGAAAATATATACTAGATCTAGTCATAAAACTCTTGGCCAAGTCAACACCACAAGATTACAAGTTTTGGCCAAGGTCCAACAATAACACAATATTTCTAACTTTGGTAAGATCTTCCCAAGATTGATTTTGTTAGAACAAAATCAAACCTTGAGATTTGATACCAAATGATACACTGCACACAAGGAATGTATCAAAATATCCCTAAAATAGTCCATAATTCAAGCACAAACTATGAACCCAATAGCTATACAAACTGCCAGCAATAACAAGAAGAGGATGACAAGAATTGTAATACCCCAAACTTTCTTTAAGTCAAATCTAGTATCCAAAAGAGTTAGTGATGACTTCCTAAAAGATTAATGTTTAAATCAGATAGAATTTCACCAATTTCAATTTTTAATCATGTGGATAATTGGATTAGCTTTCCAATGATACTAATTTTATCCAAATCCAATATCGAAGTAAAAAGTTATGGATGTTTTACAGAGAACTGTCGGAACTGCCCAGAAGTGATGGTCAGGTCGGTGGACCGTCGAGCTAACGACGGACCATCTCCCAAGCCATCGTGACTAAGGCAGTGAACCCATCTTTTGGCCAAGTGTGATGGTTAGGACCGACGGACCATCGAGCTAGCGACAGATCATCGATCAAACCATCGCAGACGACGTAGAAAGTTCAGGTTCTAACCAAGTGCGATAGTTAGGACCGACAGACCGTCGAGATAACAATGGACCATGGCCCAAACTATCACAGACGAGGCAGAAAGTTCAGGTTCTATCCAAGTACGACAGTCAGGACCAATGAACTATCGCCCAAATCATCGCAGATGAGGCAGGAAGTTCAGGTTCTGGACAAGTACAATGGTTAGGATCGACGGACCGTCGAGCCAGCGATGAACATCTCCCAAACCGTTGCCAGTTTCGATCAGCGATTTTAAGCCATTTTTAAAAGGGTATTTGGGTCTTTTTCCACCCGTTTTGACCCCTAATTATACCATACCAAAGCTCATAACTTCATAAATCATCCACAACACTAAATTAGAGTTTCTCTCAAAGAACAATCCCCAAGAACAAGAAACCCTAGGTGTCTAATCCCAAGGTAAGAATTCAAGATTTCCTCCACCAATCTTCAAGAAATCATCCATCCAGGTATTTATGAATCCTTGGGTCCCTTTCACCCATGAAGCTCAAGAATCTCTTTTGAAAATCCAAGATTTGTGTATTTATGAATGTTCATAATTTAGTTGAATTGAAATTCATGTCCATGTTGTTGTGCGGTTTTGATTTATGATTTAAATTGCATGTTCTAATGATTGATCCTAGTGTGTGATGATTTGCATAATATTAAGGATAAATCCTTCAAGTTGTAAATTTATTTATGCAACCATGATAATTAGATGGATTGATGATGGTATAACTAAAGTATGCTCCCCATGTGTTTGATTAAATGCATATGACAAGGAAGAAGTGCCATTATAGTATGATAGTATGAAATCCCCATTCATGTACAAGTTAATGCATGTCAAGTGTTTTGATGAAATGTCTTCGTCAATGAATTATGGATATATGTATAACCATTGTTGTGCTTTCAAACTTGTGCCATGAATTATTTTTATGCTATCCAGTCCTGGGGGTATTTATACCTGATAATTTAGTTATCTGCCTAGAGCCCGTGTCAGTTTTATGATAATCTCGGTCATGCCATGATCAGTAGAATTCAGTCAGTTACATGACTTAGGAAAACTCAATAATCTCATAAACTCAGTCAGTTAACAGAATTCAGTAACATTCCGTCAGTCCACAGAATTCAGTAAACTCAATTCAGTTCAGTCCAGTATATTCAGTTTAGTGTTTATTCAGATAAGAGTAGGATTCAGCGCCGAGTGAGTCTAAGGATGAGAACTCACCTGTTAGTAGAGGGTGTGATTCTTAGAAGCAACCCTTGCGCTCCAAAACTACGTAGCCAGCGTAGGTTAAGACATAAAACCTTCTAGATGAGGGTAGATGAGGAGGCTTAACTTATTAGAAGAGGGTCCCACCATTTTTCTTAGAGTACCTGTTAGATGAGGGATTACTCACAGCTTATCCTTACCAGTGGCACGGTATTGACACCCTTCTAATTGGTGTTATAGATTGGATCCCAACTCAATTATATTATCTTATTTGGGGTATGTCGATTAGATGACTACTTCCCATAGTTATAGTCTCAGTCTCAGTCTCAGTAATAGAACTCAGATAATTCTACAGAATTCAACACTATCAGATATAGTCACTCAGCTCAGTATGGAACTCAGCTAGTTCTATCAGAACCTAGACTGTCAGACAAAGTCGCTCAGTTTCAGTTATATTAGTTATCAAAAATTCATGTTATTAGTATTCAAACTTAGTAATCAATGTTGTCACAATCTCATTTACAATTATGTATTCATGCATGTATTCCCACAATTATGTTACTCAGTCAGTCGGTATGTTCATGTATATGAACCCTTGCATTCAGCCTGCCTTACTTGCATACCAGTATATTTAATCGTACAGATGCATGCTTTTCTTTTGTGCTATGGTATTTTATACCAAAGGTTCAGAAGTACGAGCTCCAGAGCATTAGTTGCATTCCAGTTTCAGCAGTTAGACTAGCAGTGAGTCCTCATCATTCAAAGATGTTATTATTTTATTATTTTATTGTTTCAATACTTAGTTTATTTCAGTAGTTGGAGTTAGTTGGGGACATGTCCCATCATCTCCTTATTCAGTTAATTTTGGAGGCTTTCAGACTATAATATGTTCAGACAGTTATTTTAGACGCTTTGGTATTGATATACCGTATCTCCAGATGTTATGTTTTATCAGATTTTTGAACCTTATGGACTTTCAGCCTTTTATTCTGCATTTATACAATATATTATGCAGTGCTCAGTTACAGATATTAGTTATAGGTTAGCTTGTGGTCCTTTGGGGTCATGAGCACCATGTGATATTTTGGGTACTAGATTCGAGGCGTTACAAGAATACAAGGTGTTTTGAACACCAAATAAGCCACCCAAACTATATTAACAACAACAATATGAATAACAAGGATGAACAATAACAATATAAGGAACAACAACACAACACAACTTGAGATTACAACACACAATGGTTACAAGATTACAATAAACAAAAGGGATAGATAGATAGACCAAAAGGTTGATATAATCTTAAGAACCCAAGAATGTGGTACTCTTGGACCCTTAACACTACATACAATAAGTAACCTATCTCTTACTATAACACCCTGATTATCTAAACCGAAATGCTACATGGTGCTCATGACCGCGCAGGACTACAAACTAACCCATGACTGATATCTGTACCTGTACACTATATAATATGACATAAAAATATGGAAATATGCACTGAGAGGCCATAACGTTTAATACTAAACATAACTAAATAATAATAATAACGTTTGACATAGAGTGGTATCTTGATACCAAAACAAAACTAAATTACTGAAGTCTGAAAAATATGAAAAATATTATAGTCGTCTGAAAGCCTCTAACTGTCTGACTAAGGATTTGATGGGACATATCCCCGACTAACTTCGTCAACTAAAAACTAAACCTATATGATCAAATAAGATCACAACCTCGGAGAATGAGGACTCGCTACTAAAACTCTGAACCCTGGAATACTACTGCTGCTGATCTGGGAGTCGTGTCTCTAAACCTATGGTGTAACATAAAAAGAAAACACCATAGCGCAAATACGTCATTATAAAATAATGTACTGAGTATACGTGTGAGGTAGGCTAAATACATAGGGCTTACATGCATGAATGATAATAACTAATTGACTAATATGAGCATGAGAGTGCACACTTGAATACATAGTAACTAAGATCATGAGAACATGATAATTGAATCTATATACTGATGACATGAATTTACTGATATCTAGCATGACTAATACTGGAGTTTTGATAACTAAAATAACTGATAACATGAATGACTATGCCTGACAGTCCTAAATCTGATGGAACTATCTGAGTTCCGCACTGTGATTGAGTTGACTGTATCTGACAGTCCTGAAATCTGAAGAACTATTTAAGTTCTTTTATTGAGACTGATACTGAAACTGTGGGAATAGTTATTTAACCAACAGGCCCCAAATATGCTAGAACAGCTGAGCTGGGGTCCAATCTATTCCCTAATTGGAAGGGTGTGAATACAGTGCCACTGGTAAGGACAATTGTGGGTACCCTTATCTAACAGTGTCCCCAAAAGAGAATGGTGGGGCCCTCATCTACCAGTGCTTATCCACCTCATCAACCCTCATCTAATAGTGTTGATGTCTCAACCTATGCTGGCTACATAGTTCTAGAACACAAGGATGACTACTAAGAATCATACCTTCATCTGAAAGTATATGTTCCCACCCTTGGGTTCACTCGGTGCTAATTTTTGCTCCCATCTGAAGATACTGAAAATGATTTACTGACTGTACATGGACTGAGTTTACTGAATTCCATCGACTGATGGAATACTATAGATATCTGATAACTGACTAAGTTCATGAGATTACTCATCTTACTGAGTACTGAGTTCATCAGATTTTTGAGATTTCCTAAGTCACATAACTGACTGACTTCTATGGAATATGGCTTGACTGAGAGTATTATGAAAATATGACATGGCTCTAGGCACACAACTATATTTCTTAGGTACAAGTACCCCCAGGACTCGATAGAAGGAAACTGACAAGGCATGATATTCCTGAATACATGACCAACACCAACAATCCATAATACTTCTTGATCATAGGAATAGAGTTCATAATTCATAGTGCCATAAATAAGGGATTTCACGTTTCACATGGTTATCATAGTCTTGATCATGGAAGGGAATGCATATAACATGTACATACTTACATGATTTCAATATTATGAACGTTGTATAACACAACAGTCAATACACAACAAGAGTATGGAAATTGTGTTGCATCATAAGGGTTAGCATGGACTTGTCATTTAGATACTATTGAGTCATAAGGAACATGATTCTATCATTCTAGGCATTTTATCAAACACCTTACATGTACACTTTATAGCATAGGTGAAATCATCAATTTAAGAATCTAAAACTACCCAAACTTATAGGTTTTCAATCAACAAACTCATAGACTTCATGGAAAGTCATCCAGACACGATGTTGAAACATAAATAACAACTACCAACATGAACATGATCAAATCACAACAAAAAAATCACAATAGGTTATTTAAAACATAATTCTTGGACTCTACGAATGAAAGGGACCTGTGGATGAATACTACACATACCTTAGTTCGTGATTTTGTGAAGATTGACGGAGAGATTCTTAAAATTTGACGATGAATTCCCTTGGAATTGAACCTTCTACGAAAACCCTAGAGCTTAATTGAGTATAAGTTGCTGAATGATGGCTAAATCTCATGTTATAAGGCTCATATAGGGTAGGGAAATTGACCCTTTTTACCCTAGAACACGTCTTTAATTTCTGAGAAAATTTTCCAATTTTCATCCTTGGCGCGACACCCCACTCTCACGCCAAGTCACTGAAAAGTGACAAAAAGGAAATTGTACAGGAGCGTGACGCAGAGCTATCGCGTTGCCATCTTGTCTGCGACCTGAAGTTTGGCACGATGCACCACTATCGCGGAGAAACACTGGAAATTGACAATTGCCATTTGAGCTATCTCCACGACACGTTGGAGGCTCAGGTGATATGTTATCTCACTAAAAAGGCTCTAACTCTTCGCCTGGGTGTCGGATTTGTGCGAATTTTATATCGATGGAAAGCTTATTGAATTTTCCACATGAAAAAAAGTAAAAATCTTAAAAATTCCTCATGGAATAATCATCATTCACTTTAGAAGCTAATACTAGGCATTTTTGGGATAAAATTAGCTAAGAAGAAAATTTGGGGTATTACAATATCTCTCCCTTGGGAACATTCGTCCTCGAATTAGACTGGCTGAGAAGAGGAATAATAAGCTGAACATGAACTGAACATGGATAACTAGAACTTGATCTCATGACAACAAGCTAAATATAACATACTGAACATGCATATCTGATGCTTGTGTAACTGATTCATGATCTCACAATGAGAATGCATGTCTGATGCATAATTATATAACTGAGCTGGTACATGAATTCATGACCGAATATGCAATGGCACTTGATACCAAGTTTGTGATGACACATGAGCATGAAACTAAATACTAAGTTTTCACTGAATACTGAACGTGAAGCTGAATAAGCTTAAGGAGAACTGTTACCTTGAGCTTGATCTGGATTGGAGGGAAAGAGGTGAGGATACTTGGCATGCTTGTCTGCTTTCTATTCCCAAGTAGCTTCCTCGACGGATTAATTTTTCCAAAGAACTTTGACTAGAGGGACTTTTTTGTTCCTTAATCTACGAGTCTGATAGTCTAAGATTTCAACTGGAATCTCTTCATAAGAGAGGCTGTTCTGAACAACAATGCTCTGAATAGGGACTACGACTGATGGGTCACCTACGTACTTCATGAGCAAAGAGACATGAAAGACTAGATGAGCTGAGGCTAGATCTGAAGGCAAATCGAGCTCATAAGCTACCTTACCGAACAGATTGAGAATCTTAAAGGGGCTGACATAATGGGGACTGAGCTTTCCCTTCTTGCCGAACCTCTTAACTCCCTTTATGGAAGAGATATTGAGGTAGACATGATCACCAATCTCAAGCTCAAGATCTTTTCTACGCATATCTGCATAAGAATTCTGTCGGCTCTGAGCAACTCGGAGTCTTTCTTTGATCAACTAGACTTTCTCTAAGGCATCAAACACTAAGTCAGGCCCTATACTGAGGCCTCACTAACTTCAAACCAACCGATTAGAGATTTATATCTCCTACCATAGAGAACTTTGAATGGAGCCATCTGAATATTGGAATGATAGCTATATTGTATGTAAACTCAATCAAAGGCAAGTGGTCATCCCAACTACCATTGAAATCAATTGCACACGCCCTTAGCATATCTTCTAAAGTCTGAATGGTCCTTTCTGCTTGACCATCTATCTAAGGATAAAAGGTTGTACTGAGATGAACTTGGGTACCAAGACCCTTTTGGAATGCTTTCCAGAAGTGAGAGGTGAACTGGGTACCTCTTCCTGAGATGATAAATAATAGAACACTGTGTAATCTGACCAACTCCTTGATATAGAGTTTGGCATAATCCTCGACTAAATAAGAGGTATGAATTAAAAGGAAATGAGCTGACTTGGTTATTCGTTCTACTATAACCTAAACTGAATCATACTGATAACGAGTTCAAGGCAAACCTGTCACAAAGTCCATGTTCACTTTTTCCCACTTCCAAGTAGGAATGGTGAACTCCTGCATAGAACCACTCGGCTTCTGATGCTCTATCTTAACTTGCTGACATGTAGATCACTTAGACACAAAATCTATCACATCTTTCATTATCTCACTCCACCAATAGATCTCCCACAAGTCACGGTACATCTTAGTGTCCCCTGGATGAATAGATTATCGTGCACTATGCTCTTTAACAAGAATTAACTGCCTCAAGTCATCTACACCTGGAACACACAGACGACTTTGACAATGAAGAACACCATCTCCCCTTGGGAGAAAAGCTCTACTTTCTGCTTCTGAACTGGCTCTTTTAGCTTGACAAGGCTAGGATCCCTGTCTTGCTTTTATTTTACCTCGAAAACTAGAGATGATTCTGAACAACTCTCAACACATACACCGCCTTCTGAAGAATCTATTAAGCGAATGCCTAGTCTGAAAAGCAGATGAACTTCCTAAACTAACTCTTTCTTACTGTCCTCAACATGAGAAACACTACCTATGGACAGTCTACTGAGAGCGTTGGCCACTACATTGGCCTTTCTCAGATGATAAAGGACGCTCATGTCATAATCTTTCAAGAGCTCTAACCACCTTCTCTAGTGAAGATTGAGATCTTTCTTAGAAAAGACATACTGAAGACTCTTATGATCTGTGAAGACATCTACATGAACTCCGTAGAGATAATGCCTCTAAATCTTCAAGGCAAATACTACGAATGCTAACTCAAGATCATAAGTAGGATAATTCTTCTCATGGGGCTTTAATTGTCTAAAGGCGTAGGCTATGAACTTACCATGCTGCATGAGGACACAACCCAAAGCTACTCTAGATGCATCATAATACACTACGAACCCATCTAAACCACATGGAAGAGCTGGAACTGGAGCTGAGGTGAGTCAAGTCTTCAACTCCTGAAAACTCTTCTCGCAAGAATCTGACCACTGAAACTTCTGATTCAATCTGGACATAGGGGATGGTGTAGAAAAAATCCCTTAACAAACCATCTGTAATAGCCAACCAAGCCTAAGAAACTCCTGATATCTGATAAAGAGACAGAGCGAGGCCAGTTTCTTATCGCTTTGGTCTTCTGAGGATCTACTCTAATGCCATCACCGAAAATGATATGAGCAAGGAACTCTACTAGCCTTATCCAAAATTTGTACTAACTAAATTTGGCGAATAGCTGATGATCTCTGAGAGTCTGAAGTACTATTCTGAGATGGTCTGCATGATCGAGCTCTGTACGGGAATAAACTAGAATATCATCTATAGAGACTATGATGAACATGTCCAAGTACTGTTTGAACACACGGTTGATCAAAGCTGTGAAAGCTATTGGGGCATTGGTAAGACCAAAGGACATGACTTGAAATTTGAAGTGACCATACCGAGTATGAAAAGTTGTCTTCGAAATGTCACATTCTCTAACTCTGAGCTAATGGTAGCCTGATCTGAGGTCTATCTTAGAGAAATAACTGGCACCCTAAAGTTGGTCGAACAAATCATCGATTTTGGGAAGAGGATACTTGTTCTTGACTGTGACTTTATTGAGTTGATGGTAATCAATGCACATTCTGGGGGAACTGGCTTTCTTTCGCATAAATAAGACTGGTGCACCCCACGGGAAAATGTTGGGTCTGATGAATCCCTTATATAAGAGATTTTTCAACTGTTCTTTTAGTTCCTGGAGTTCTGCTGGTTCCATTCTGTATGGCGGAATAGAGATAGGCTGAGTACCTAGAAAAAGGTCTATGCCAAAGTTTATTTCCCTTTCGGGAGGAATGCCTGAAAGATCTTCGAAAAAAATATCTAAATACTCATTAACCACTGGGACTAATTTAATACTGAGAGATTCAGAACTAGAGTCCTTAATATGCACTAGATGATAAACACACCCCTTAGATATTATTTTCCTTGCCCAAAGGTAGGAAACAAGATGACCTCTGAACGTTAAAGTATTATCCTTCCACTTTAGGATGGGTTCATTTAAAAACTGAAACTGAACTATTCTATTTCTACATTCGACTATAGCATAGCAGAAATGAAGCCAATCTATGCCGAGAATGACATCAAAATCAGTCATCTCTAGCTCGACTAAATCTGCTGATGTGACTTTCTAAAATATCATAATCGGGAAGTTCCTTTATACCCATTGAGCTATGATGGTTTTACCCAAAGGGGTAGAGACTGAAAGGGCTCTTCTAGAATTTTGAGACTGACTCCGAAATCGCCTTCTATATAAGGAGTAACAAAAGACAAGGATGCACCTAGATCTAGCAAAGTATAAACGTGAACATAAAAGATTTGTAACGTACCAGTAATAACATTAGGAGAATTTTATTTATCCTGTCGGGTCTGAAGAGAGTAGAGATGACTTGGGCGTTGCCCACTAGTAGCATTAGAAGTGGCACCCTGCTAGTTCGAGCGACCGAACTGAGTTGTAGAATGTTCTGCTGACCCTGATAACCCGACTGGGGATAATCTCTGACTCTGTGTCCTGGCTTGCCACAACCGAAATAGAAATCGGTACCAGCTCTGCAAGCACCCTTGTGGTTCTTACCACAAGTATGACATAGAAGATTAGTTTGGGTACTGTTGACACTACCCTGAGAGTTAGAGCCTGGCACTCTATCTTTGTTACCCTCTCTGAACTAGGAACTAGAGCACTGGATGTTGAAGGAGCTGAAACTGATGACTTAGGATGAAATTGGGAATGGTTTCCTCCTTCTAATTTAGGTTGTCTAAAATTGAAGTTACCTGTCCTAGCTTTCTTATTCTACTTTTCTCTTTGCTTAATTTTCTGCTCCTCTATCAGCTGGGCGTCATTCATGAGTCGAGGTAAAGTCATTTCACTATTTAGCATGGTAGATCTGCACTTGTTAACCATGCTATCATTTACCCCAAAAGAAAACTTGCTCATCTTAGCTTCGTTGTCTGCAACCACATGAGGGGCATATCTGGCTAATTGAGTAAACCTGAGAGAATACTCTTTCATTGTCATATTGCCCTACCTGAGGTTGATGAAATCTAGAACCTTTGCCTCCCTCAACTCCTGAGAAAAGAATCTGTCTAAGAAAGCCGTGACAAACTCCTCCCACTCTATCGGACCTGCACCATCTACCCTTTTGGACTTCCACTGCTTGTATGAAGTATGAGCCACATCTTGCAACTGGTATATGGCTAACTCAGCACTCTTAATAGTAGTCACCCCCATAATATCTGTCACCTTCTTGACCTGATCAATAAATTCCTGAGGGTCTTCATCTACCTTAGACCCGAG